>NC_051182.1:12738912-12995733 GCF_013339695.2 Rhipicephalus sanguineus | reverse complement strand
CCCTTGAATTATCATAAAACCTTTCCCTCGTATTTCGTTTTTTCCCTTCGGTAGTTACTCAGAGCCGGCTTCTTTCCATCGCTGCCATCCAATAAGTCCTCTCCGCCTCTCTGACCTTCCGCTTAATGCTCTTGTTGCCATATCGCCCGCACTGCTAGCCGTATATTTATGATGAGCCTCCTAGTTCTTTCTCCACTGCGTGTCAACGCTTTTTTCTATACAAATACCTGAAAACCTTCTCTGCCCATCTCTTCTTCTTCATTTTCCTCGCCTCTCTTCGAATGCATTTTGCTCTGAGCTTCCCTCACTTCAAAGCCTGTCCATCCCATATCAACTTTACAGCCTCATTTGTCGTCTCCCGTGAGCGCAACGCGAGGCGGCCCACCGTCCTTTGATTTACATCCATTCCTGATTGTACCTCTGACTTCATGCACACCACTGAGTTCACCATGTAAGCCCCGGGACCATCACACCCTTCCACAGCCCTCGAAGCACCTCGTACCTATTGTATCCCCATAAAGCTCTGTGCTCATAATTGCAGCATTCCTCTTTCCCTTTGCTACCGATGCTTTCTCTGTACCTCCATATATCTATCCCCCTCATTTACCCATACTCCGAGGTACTTGTACTCGCTTACCCTCGGTATTTTTTGGCCCTGTATAAAGACCGCATGGTCCTCGTGATCATTGAATACCATCAATCCACATTTTGTGCACTAAATCCTAGTCCTAGAGCCTCACATTCCTTCCGCATATATCTGCCAGTCGCTGTATATCATCTGACTGTCCGCAAATAAGACAATATCATCAGCATAAAATAGACCTGGAAGCTTCTGCTCAACCATCGTGGCCGACCTGTTTGTGTGACAAATTAAATCCAATGTTGCTACCTTCTAGCGCTTTTTCCATCCTCACCAGTTACAGCATGAATAACAGCGGGGACAAAGGACATCCCTGTCTCAGCCCCTTGCTAATTTCAACGCTGTCCTTGCTACTATTCCTTCCCATTCTATACAAACTGTATTTTCCGGTATATTTTCCTCAAAAGCTGTATACAGTCGTCACCTATGCCCACTTCTTTCAGTATATCCCACAAAATTTCCTGATTAACGTTGTCATAGCCCCGGTAATATCTAGATAAGCTACGTATAAGGGCTGTTTTCTATTTTCGATATTTATACACTGGGTAAGAACAAACAGATTATCGTCTAACCGCCTGTCGATTCGAAATCCATTCTGAAGTTCTCCCAAAATATCATTTTGTTCTACCCACGCTTCTATTTTTAATTTTACTGCCTGCATCGCCAACCTGTATAGCACGATGAATGGTTACGGTCTATACGAGCGAATGTTATCCTTTTCTCCCTTGCCTTATAATAAGTTCATTCTACTTTTCGCCACTGTCTGGTATTTCCCTCTCCTGTAAGCACTTTTCTACGGCTTTCAGCAGTGCTTCTTTAGTTTTATGTCCGAGTTCGTAATGAGGCTGACGGGAACCCCATCTAAGCCCGGAGTAGGTGCGCTTAGGAATTTTTCCTTCGGCCTTCTTCCAATTGAAATTCTCTAGTACTACATCTTCGTCGGTAGCACTCCTTTGCGTACTTTTACTCACTGGGGGAATCCCTGGGCGACCTTTTTAAACGAATCGGCTGTTATTTCGGATGTAACCTAGCGCTTCATACCCTTCCAATTGATTTCCTCCTTCATCTACCATATGTTGTTGCATTGTGACAGACTTCCTACCCAGCGCTTTTAGGTGGCTCCAAAATATCCTAGGCGCGGCCTTCTTCTTTCGCGAATCTCTGTCATCCAGCCTTCACTTCACCTTTAATTTTGCCTCGACTAATTTCTGCACAATATTTTTGCTATAAATTAGCCATATTTGGGTTGACTTCGTCCTGTGGCCGCTTCTCCTTTTTTGCTGTCTGTGCTCCCGTGATGCCTCACGTCGCTTCTCGATCGCCTCCCGGATTTCTTTGTTCCACCAACGTTTTGGCTTTCTCTTTCCTTTCCAACAAATAGTTTTCTTCTCTTTTCCATTTCTTTCGTGATTACATGTAGCAGCTCACTATACTTCCAGTCTTTGCCTGGTAGTTCGTCTACTTTTTCCTCGACTCTTGCGGCTATATTTGTTATCTGTTTGTCATTTAGATACAAGCTGCCAAACTTTGATTCTATGTTCTTATTTTCAGTTTTATATCCCATTTGTAATATTATGCGTTTATGATCACTACCCAAGCTGTTAATGCCCTTCCTCGTCTATTCTCATCTCTCTAAGTTGTCATATATTCCTTCTGTCATGAGACATAATCAATGCTCCGATTGCCGGTTTCCGACTTCCCACGTGATCTGCCCCTCACACTTAGGCCCCACGTTAACTATCTCAAGACTACGTTGCTCGCAGAGATCTAGCAATAACTTGCCATTGGTGTCTGAAATCCGTCAAGGTCATGAATGGGAGCGTTCATGTCCCCTAGAAGGATTATTTCGGCATCATGACCAAATTCTTTAATATCGGTGCTTATGCATTTCACTATCTCCAGATTCTTTTCTCTGCAGTTATTGCCTGTCCACAAGTAAGCTACACCTAGCCACGTTTCTTTCACCTACTGTGCCCGAAACCCACATGTGCTCTGAACACGTTTGTTTCACTTATACCATTTTGTTCTGCTATGAATTAGATTCCAACCACCCCCACCTCTCTTTCTGAGGTGATCCTGTTACATCCTTCCCAATATATATTGTCAATATGTGGTGGCTCTTCCAAGTCTCTAAGGTGTGTTTCTGTAACCGCATAAACACCTATCTGTTCCTTGCTTAACTGCTCCTCAATCTCTAACCATTTTGCCTTTTTCTGCCACCCTGCATGTTTAGGTAACTAATTGCAACACGCGCCTTCTCCCTTCTTTACTATTTCTCTGGTTTTTCGCTATACTGCGTGTCAAAGAGTCCCCCTGGTTGTTTTCCTCATTACAGCTACCGTGGGCACCGAAGGGCCGCGTGCCCCCCAAAAAAGCTACTGCGCGTCCTGCCAGTCGCCAGTCCACCTCATGACCAAGCCTCTTATCGAAGTGAATTCTGTCTCTTTGGAAACCGCCCCACCTGTGCACCTCCCTGTTTATATCCACTACCTCGAAGCCCTTCTCTCGACTAATTCGCCATATCTCTTTGTTTGCGTCGACAACCGCTCTTTGCAAGTTGATATTTCTCACTGGTACTTCCGGTATTGTGCATACCACTATCTGCACCTGAGAGGAAACGGCGCGCATGTCCTCGACCCCTTTCGCCAATGTGGTCGCTAGTTCGGCTGATTATTCATTCAAGACGTCGTTTAGACCTCCCGCGATTATCACGAGGTTACGTCCTTAGCCTTAGTTGCGAGTTTTGCGCTAGCTTGTTCATCACTGATCCCAGCCTTTGTCCCGGGAACTTCCTATTAAAACTCGTTGTCGCCTCTCACCCTTTCCTTGACTGCTTCTTCGCATCTAACTAAATTCGAGTCCCCGGCGATTATCACGTGCTCCGACTCTTCTGCTGGACCGTCCGCACCTGGCCACTGCCTCGGTTACTAGCGCGTGCCACTGTTGCTTTGTCCCCTCCCTTCCCAAACTACTTCGCGGAAGCTGGGTCCTGTGACCCCTTGCACCTGTCTTTTCCAAACCTGTTTCCCCCTTCGAGTCTACCACTGTGGGGGTCGATGCCCCGCTGTTCCCGCTGTCGCTTGCTTCTTTGTTCATCATGACTACCTTAGCTAACCCCTCCTCGGCTGACTTAAGCATTTCCCCCTAGCCATCGTTTTTTCCCGCTCTGTCGCTAACGCACTCTCCAGCTCGGCGATTCTTACCATGAGCTTATTTCTGGGCAGCCATCATTATTTCCATTTTCGCCTCTAGCTCGCATTGCTTACACTTGGCGTCAGCTCCCTCTGTCTTCTCATCCGTACAAACCTCTATTTCCATCCCATTCCGCACCCTGAACACTTTACGGTCTTTTTGACATGTCTAGATCGTTCACACGGCGGATTAGATACACTTAAAGTCAAATGGTATCACAAAACCTCGCAAGTATGCTATACTTCAAAGCCATGTGTGCCTTTCAGACACGTGGTGACCGAACGGGAAAAAAAAACCCAGGCGACTGTCACACAGGAAACAGTACAAAATTGTAAGCCTATTATGCTTCAAAGCTTCAATCTAGTGGCTTATGCACTCATATAAACTAAAAAAACAAGCTCGAATCATGCATAAAAAAAAACTTATCTGACGCTGTCATTCCGGAGCCCACGAAAACACGTCCGTCCTCTAGCAGCGTCAAACGCGCGAGACCTTGCTCCTACTAGTCTACTTGCACCGCGCCACCACGCGGCAGCGGCGAGCGGACGCGGAGCGCGCGCTTGACGGCCCGAGGAGAGCGTTCGTCCAGTCAATGAAAAATAGAGGAGGCGCTATATGGACATACTGGTCGCTCAAGATCGCGACTTTGTGCGTATACAGGGTGTTTCAAGAAATGTGTCCAGTATTTTTTAAAAATCACAGAAAGGAGTTATCTGCGTGCTACCTGCGGCGTTACCTTTACTGTGGGAGAGGGCATTTTGAGATGCGTACAAACATTAATTACGGCAGTGATTATAGAAATTAGGAAGATTAACTTTTTAACCAGTGGAAATAAGGGGTCGAGTCAAATTGGCGAATGGAAGCCCTTCCTGAAAATAGCCCATAGCCGCTTTGAAATTTCTGAAAGGCGACCACTGGTAGTCACCGCGGAGCGATGAAATGTGGCTCATTTTGCTGGCGATACCGAAACCTACGCACCAAAAAGCGCGTCTGCCATTCACTGCGGAAACGCCCTCAGTGATGACACTGTTTCCCTCGCACAGGGAGGGGGGAGGGAGGGAGGAGGATAAGCGTTGCCATGAAACGAAGAATCTAGATCAACGGATGATAACGGCGCTCGCTTATCCTCATCTCCCCGTGCGAGAGAAACAGTGTCGTCACGGAGGGCGTTTCCGCAGTGAATGGCAGACGCGCTTTTTGGTGCATAGGTTTCGGTATCGCCAGCAAAATGAGCCAGATTTCATTGCTCCTCGGTGATTACCAGTGGCCGCCTTTCAGAAATTTCAAAGCGGCTATGGGCTATTCTCAGGAAGGGCTTCCATTCGCCCATTTGACTAGACCACTTATTTCCACTGGTTAAAATGCTAATTTTCCCAATTTCTATAATTACTGCCGTAATTAAAATTTGTACGCATCTCAAAATGCCCTCTCCCACAGTAAAGATAACGCCGCAGGTAGCACGCAGATACCTTCTTTCTGTGATTTAAAAAAAAAATGCCCCCACCTCCCCGAAGGGAATCGTGAGGAAATGCGAATGCATTTCTTGCGCCGAGAGTACATGGCGCAGTAATTTTAATGGCGTAAATTAATGACGAGACGAAGATTTGTACCGTAACCATTTATTTACACATTCATCAGCACCTGTTTGTGTTGTCATTGCACCTGACGGCCATAATCTCAGCCTTGTGGTCGCCGTTGGCGTTTCACAGCGGCGTCTCGAGCACACATTTCGAGAGGCGCCCAGCCAGCGGACGGGAGAGTGGGGCGCAGGGAGGAGAGAGAGCGAACGGCGAGAGAAGGAGCGGCGAAGCACTGCACCCAATGCCACCTAGAAGAGCAGTGCGGAGCCGGCGCGCGCTCGCGCAAACCGCGGTGAGGAGGCGGAGCGCGCGCAGTCACGTGGGGTGTGACGTCGCTGCGCCGTTGCTACAGACGCTCCTCTCCTTTCCTCGCGCCGTTGCTATGGGACGGCGGATTCAGGGTCGCTTATAAAGTGCATTCGCACTTAAAATACTGGACACATTTCTTGAAACACCCTGTATAAGATGCACCAGTGAAAATTTCTGAGAAAAGTAGCGTCTTAGACATTGGAAAATACGGTAGTAACAACCATATTTTTGCCGCTGTGCTTGCGGCCATTGCTTAAAGGCCGAACGATATACAGTAAAACCTCGGTTATACGATCACGGCTCGTACGAATTTCGGGGTGATACGAATTTTTCTGTGGTCCCGGCCAATGCCTATTACCCTGCAATGTATTGGAGTACGGTTGTTGCGAACCGAATTGCACCCCGCGACGTTTGATACGAATGTACGCTAGCGCACAGGTACGAACAGGTGCTGCCCGCGCTGTCGCGGAAGACGCGGCAGTCACGCGCGGGCGCGGGCATGCGCGCTGCGCGACGATCAACGGTGCGTCGTTGCCTCCGAGATAGGAGGCGCGACCATCAACGGTGCGTTGTTGCCTACGAATTTGGAGGCCTTTCGGCGCCTTCACGTTTAGATTACAGATGACGTTCATGTCGCATTTTTTTTCCCTAGGCGGTGACGCGTGCTCCTGTGCTCGAGGCAGCAGTGTCTTTGTACTGTATTAACACGTGCCTGCCACGTCCATGCAAGCCTGGTCCCCGCAATCAGATGTTCTATGAAACAAGACTGAAACTTGGGCTGCGGGTCCGTCATGAAGTCCCATTAAAGCTGGACGAAGACCCCAAGAGACGAAGCGGACGGTCTTGGCGAAGGAGCTTGGCCTCTATTTATCGTGTGCAAAGCGCTTCTTAAGTCACTTTCACTCTGTGTCATGCAGAAAAGTGTAGTAAGATTAGGAAGGGGCTACTGGCAGTCACGGGGCATAACAAATCTGGTTCAGTAATTACACACGCGAGCATGCACCGTATATTTAGGAGTATGATCGTTGACGTCTAAAAACTTTACTGGCAATCACTCAGGGCAGTTCATGACGTCGCTGCGGCACTGAGAAACTCTAAATCAAAACGTATGCCAACTTTCTTTTGTCGCATACTAATTTGCCATGTTTTCTGGTGATACGAATTTTGGATGATACGAATATTTTTGGTAACCCTGCGAGATTCGTATCACCGAGGTTTTACTGTAGAGCGTTTTTGCCGGCGTTTTCCTGGCGTTTCGTACGCCGGCGTCCCTCGACGTCGACGCTACCGGTGACGGTGGCCGAAACGTCCACCTCTGGACGGTCCAGACATCACGGGCGGCAGCGTCGACGCCGGAAGCAGTTCGATGGACGCAGGACCAATCAGCGTGCGGCCGGCAGCGACTTCCGCTACGTAACGACGTCGTCGATGCTGCCAAAATGGCTGCCGCCCGCCTCGGATCTTATAAGTCGTCGCCGTGCACTGTGTGGCCCTTAAGTTCCCAACTGATGCTTGTATTTGACTTAGCTTGTTCCCTAGAAGCTTCGACAGCAAAGTGCTCGTGATATCTTTGAACTCTTTGCGAGAGCCGTACTCAAGTTCATCGGTAGGCTTAGCAGGAATGAGTGTATTGCATTAGAACGTTTAACTGGGCAAGTTGGTGTGGTTCCATCTCAAATGAATAAACCGCGCAAAAGAACGAGGACGAACAGAAGAAACAACAGACCACAGCGCTGTGGTCTGTTGTTTCTTCTGTTCGTCCTCGTTCTTTTGCGCGGTTTATTCATTCGAGGAGGAATGAGTGTATTGGCCGAATACGTGGCCTCAAAGATGTACGGCAGCTTCAAGCTCAGAGGCCATATATTACAAATTCGTGGTTCTTCTTAATGCCAATAGCTGGCGCTACAAGTCAAATATAAAAAAAGACTTTTCGGTGGCACTGTGACTCGTTTTTTTTTGCACCACAGAACTGCAAATGAGACATAAAAGCTATAATCAGGAGTATATCTTGTTGGTCCATTGACAGAAACTGTACACTGCTTTACGAGGTGTCAGGTTCATTCCCTCTGGTCACACTGTGCGACGCTGAGTTAACGCTCTTCATATGGTTTGCCGCCCTCTCTGACGGCGTTGATGCGACGACGCCGAGGGACGCAACGTCAGAAAACGCTGGCAAAAACGCTCTATATGGTTCGGCCTTTAAGGCCGAACCATATAGAGCGTTTTTGCCGACCTTTTTCCGGCGTTTCGTACGCCGACGTCCCTCGACGTCGACGCTACCGGTGACGGTGGCCGAAACGTCCACCTCTGGACGGTCCAGACATCACGGGCGGCAGCGTCGACGCCGGAAGCAGTTCGATGGACGCAGAACCAATCAGCGTCCGGCTGGCAGCGACTTCCGTACGTAACGGCGTCGTCGCTGCTGCCAAAATGGCTGCCGCCCGCCTCGGATCTAATAAGCCGTCGCGGTGCGCTGTGTGGCCCTTAAGGTCTCAACTGATGCTTGTATTTGACTTAGCTTGTTCCCTAGAAGCTTCGACAGCAAAGCGCTCGTGATATCTTTCAACTCTTTCCGAGAGCCGTACTCAAGTTCATCGGTAGGCTTCGCAATATAATGAGTGTATAGGCCGAATACGTGGCCTCAAGGATGTGCGGCAGCTCCAAGCTCAGAGGCCATATATTACGAGTTTGTGGTTCTTCTTAATGCCAATAGCTGGCGCTACAAGTCAAATAAAAAAAATAGACTTTTCGGCGGCACTGTGACTCGTTTTTTGCACCACAGAACTGCAAATGAGACATAAAAGCTATAATCAGGAATATATCTTGTTGGTCCTTTGACGGAAACTGTACACTGCTTTACGAGGTGTCAGGTTCATTCCCCACTGTGTAGGGTGCCTTGATGCGCGTTTTGTCCGCTTTAGGGTGAGGACATCTGCAGCGTCTACTACGGCGCGGCTGCCATATTTTAGCCCACGGCTTCTTACTGGCGTCTCACCCCTCTACGGCAGCTGCGCTGAGTACCACTGTGCGACGCTGAGTTAACGCTATTGATAGTCTTCATATGGTTTGCCGCCCTTTCTGACGGCGTTCATGCGACGACGCCGAGGGACGCAACGCCAGAAAACGCCGGCAAAAACGCTGTATATGCTTCGGCCTTCATAGTTTATACACAGCTCATTAATATAAGTAATTTCTTATACTTAGACCTTGTGATGATTGAGTGACATCAGTGCGGTGTGCTTATTGCTCTGTTGTGTAGCGAGCGGTGCAAAATGTGTTGATGTGGAAACGACAGCAGCAGCGCACAAGACACATGCATGGGACTGAACAGGACAACATTGGCAGGGGTTGGCATAGAGGTGTGCACGGACTCCGGGCAGCCCGAAAGCCCGAGCCCGACCCGGCCCGCGGGCCGGGCTCGGGCTATTTGGAGTTTTATCGGGCCGGGCTCGGGCCCGGCGCAAAGCCCGGCTCAAGACCAAAATATAGAGAATGAGCGGGAATTGTTTTCCAGCGTGCATACAGCGCCTTTTCCGCGACCGCCCTTAAAAGGGGAGCAGGTAAAGCACCGCCTCTGTTGCACTCCGACAAACAGAGAATCGTCCTCCTGTCCATCTGAAGTTTTAGTCTTCTGGAAAAACAAGGAGCAGAGATATCCCAAGCTTGCCAGGCTGGCAAAAAAATATTAGCAATTCCGTCGACGAGTGCAAGCAGCGAACGTAACTTCAGTTCGGCGGAGTACATAATGCAAAAGCGCCGCACTTCGTTGAAGCCGGAATCGTTGGACTGCTTGCTGTTTTTGCACGACAATTTGTAATCTGTGTGTCATAGAGACTGTTCGTCGTGTGTCGTTTGATCGTATTTGATATGCTCAATAAAATGCCAAGTTACCGGAAAACGATGTTTTGTTTTCGCAGCGAACCTTCAAAAAGCCGGGCCGGGCCCGGGATCGTGTTTTCGTACGTCGGGCCGGGCCGGGCGGGCTCGCAGCCCTTTGCCGTCGGGCTCGGGCGGGCCTTCGACACAGTCAGCGGGCCTGGGCCGGGCTCGAGATCGGAAATACGGCCCGTGCACAGCTCTAGGTTGACACTTGTGAGTGGAAAAGAAGTAAATGAGATCACGGTTGCACAGCTGTCGGTAGAGGCAAAAAAAAAAAAAAGAGTAGAGAAAGACGATGTGTTCAAACGCAAGCAGGCTGACTCAGGGAACCGGGAGCGGGAAAATGCTGGTGTCAGAGTCCGTATCGCTGAGTTACAGACTTGCACACATAGGTCCCGACTGCGTCAAGGAGTCCCTAGACGTTCTCGGAACAAGGCGTTCGTGGATCCGAAGTGTTCCTGTTGTTCCGGCCACTAATCCTGGTCCTGAACCGCCTGTGGGGGCTGACTTAGCCGTCCAGGTTGGTCTTCCTGGCGCTGGCCACCAGCCATAGGCTCACCGATTCAAATCTGGTCACGAAGTTCACAACGATCCATTCTTTTATCCGAAAGAAAACCAAGACATAGCAATAAACAAAGCCACAAGTGCGTTCGAAGCCCACAAGCACGAAGACTAGGCAAATGCGTGCACGTGGTACTATATACCATCATTCCCATGGTGGCTGAACGATCGCAGCTCCAGAGTTCCCTCTAGGTCATTTTAGGAAACTCTATGGCCTTTGGGACTTCACCGTCTAGGTTGACGATCGCGCACGAGACCATCACAAAGGCCTGACGCCAGCCTCCATGGTGCATATGTGGGCAGATCTCTCTGCTCACGTTTGGAGGTTGCCAGCCCACTATGAGTGAAGACTCGCCTAAATGATAACAAAATAAAGATGTTTATTCTCGCTCTCTCCTCTTTCCACGACTTCTGGGCAGGCTTGGCTCCTCATCAACTTCACAAGTGTAGCGCCGCCAGTGAATACACCTGCCAACAGTGAGTCCGCCCACGGAGCAAGAATTCTTGAGGAGGCGAAACTGCGCTCGCTCGGGCGTCCTAATAAAGTCACGGAATCGGGCACAGCGCTCACGCGCCCTCTGTCGTGAGAGTCCGCTAGCGGAGAAGGAAAAATGCGTGCGTCCCTCTCCTCGCGCTCTCCGACGAAGCTCGTCGGTTCAAGGCCAGTCGTCGCCGATTCGCCGTTCGCGCTTCATACCCGAATGGATGTGTTTTTGTGCGTCCTCGCCGGCTCCAAATTTCAACGCGACAGCGTTAAAGAGCTCGTTTCGCAGAAATACCGGTGTCGGCGTCGGTGAGGCTAGCATTTGAGAAGGCGATGCTCACGGGGCCCGATTACGCTATCGCGTTCTACTCTTAAAAGCGAAGCTCAAGCGCACTGCAAGTTTTTTCGCTGAATTAACGAGAAAAATGGCGTCACATACAGGAAAATTACCAGTGTGATATATTTTGCACAACGCAAAATCTATAATTTTTGATAACGTGAACTCAATGAGTTAGGTATAATTTATTTCAACGAATGATGGGACTTACCCTATATGCCATCAATTCAGATTTAGGGTTGCTGCGGCGGCCGCATTTAGATGGAGGCGAAATGCTAAAGGCCCGTGCGCTTATATTTAGGTGCACGTTACAAAACCCCAGGTGGTCGAAATTTCACGTTGTCTTTTTTTGAGAACAGCAGACGAGTAGCTGGGACAGCGCGGAAAGATTGAAGGCACGGCGTCTTGTAACAACACTGGCCGTTTCAGTTTGTCAAGGAGAACTTCGCCGCCAAGCTCGCCATAATAGCGCCGCCTGTCTATGTCACTGTCCGAGAAGTGCTTCTCGCAAACGTAGTCACGAGGCGTCAGCTGTTGGTCTTTTCTTGGTATGACGCGAGCCCACGCTTCCAACCTCACTCGGTCACTAGGAACTTTGAAGGTAATTACCTTCTCCTTGCAGGACGCGTACCCTCTGCTGCAGTTGGGCACGATACATTTCCGCCCCATCCTGAAGAAGCACTGGTCGAAATCTGCAAAACACTCTTTTGTCGTGGCGTGAAAAGCGCGCGCAAACATCGAAGAGTCGGTGCCGCCGGCGCGACGCGTGGAAGCCACTGAGAGCGCTAAAGAGAAAGAAAACCAGCAAATCGCGAACTGGGAACTTTCCCTCCCAAGGCAACCTACGCATGCGCGCGCACAACATGCGAGCGAGGAGCGAGGGGCACGTGCATGCGGTGGCAGACGTCGTCTGCTCAGGGGCCACTACCTACTAGCAGTTCGTTTTAAGCGCTGTACGGCCTATAATTCTGGCAATATCGATTGGTAAACTGCAGCTAAAATATCTGTCATATCTGCCGATTGATGTTACAGACAGAAATCTTAAAAATTTTACATCGCACGAGGCGCTATCACGATTTTTATGCGTCGCGTCCATAAAGGAGCATGTAAAAGATGGCAACAGGCCGAAAGCGTCATCTGTCGTGCTTCGGCGTAAACCGCATTCCGCCGTGACGCTATCGCGCCGCCCTCGCGCGCTACCGCGGCCTAGAGATTCTCCTCCTCAAATACTTCTTTCTCCGTGAGTCCGCCACTGCAGTCGTTGCCAGCATTGGAACTACCAGTGATTGTTTTTGTTTTGTTTTGAACATTTGACGGAGCTTCGTTTAATTAATGTGACTTGCTTTTTTAGTAGTTTGGTTCGCATTGGTTCCTTTGGTTGCTTTTTTTATTCTTTATTTCGCCTTGAAAGTTACACTTTTTAGAGTGAAAAACTGGCTTGTCTTTTCCTGATCTGAGGCTCTGCTTCAATCAAACAAACCTGCTACACAGACAGCATGATTGCTAATGACTACAGCTGCTTCAATACCGGAGGTTGCAGCTTTGACGTTTGAGAGCAGCAGCTCCACTTCAGGTTGCTAAAATAAAAATAAATCATTCACTGTATATATTTACCTTACAGTTGGGGGTACTAAAAACTAGGTGAAGTAACAAATTAGCATTCTAAAATTGGTAAAGAAACATGATTATATAACAGGATTAGCGTGGCAGTGATTCCGGCCCTGCACCAAAGTGTGCTAAATGGTAATAACCATGCCATCCTGGTAAAAATCAATCTGAATTGTATCAAGTAGGGTCTCGGATGTCTTAGAGACACGCTTCACACACCTAAGAAAGGTAATGGAGAAGAAAGTCAGAGTTGACTTTCTTCTCCAGAACAGCATTACTTAGTCACAACTGTTGCCATGTCGTTTCTCTTTCAGCAATGAGCCAATGCTTTCATGTGCCCATCACCTTGCAAGTGTTCCCAAAAGCTCATGAGAATGTTGTATTCTCAGGCCAGCGCCTCCTCTATTTTTCAGTGCCTGGGCGAACGCTCTGCTCGGGCCGTCGAGCGCGCGCTCCGCGTCCGCTCGCCGCTGCCGCGTGGTGGCGCTGTGCAAGTAGACTACGGCGACAGAGCGGGAAAAAACGATGGCTATGGGGGAAAGGCTTAAGTCAGCCGAGGAGGGGTTAGCAAAGGTAGTCATGGTGAACAAGGAAGCAAGCGACAGCGGGAACAGCGGGGCATCGACCCCCACAGTGGTAGACGCGAAGGGGGAAACAGGTTTGGAAAAAACAGGTGCAAGGGTCACAGGACCCAGCTTCCGCGAAGTAGTTTTGGGAAGGGGAGGGGACAAAGCAGCAGTGGCACGCGCTAGTAACCGAGGCAGTGGCCAGGTGCGGGACGGTCCAGCAGAAGAGTCGGAGCACGTGATAATCGCCGGGGACTCGAATTTAGTTAGATGCGAAGAAGCAGTCAAGGAAAGGGTGAGAGGCGACAAACGAGTTTTAATAGGGAAGTTCCCGGGACATAGGCTGGGATCAGTGATGAGACAAGCTAGCGCAAAACTCGCAACTAAGGCTAATGGACGTAACCTCGTGATAATCGCGGGAGGTCTAAACGACGTCTTGAATGAAGAATCAGCCGAACTAGTGACCAAATTGGCGAAAGGGGTCGATGACATGCGCGCCATTTCCCCTCAGGTGCAGATAGTGGTATGCACAATACCGGAAGTACCAGTGAGGAATATCAACTTGCAAAGAGCGGTTGTCGACGCAAACAAAGAGATATGGCGAATTAGTCGAGAGAAGAGCTTCGAGGTAGTGGATATAAACAGGGAGGTGCACAGGTGGGGCGGTTTCCAAAGAGACAGAATTCACTTCGATAAGAGGCTTGGTCATAAGGTGGGCTGGCGACTGGCAGGACGCACAGTAGCTTTTTTGGGGGGCACGCGGGCCCTTCGGTGCCCAGGGTAGCTTGTAATGAGGGAAACAACCAGGGGGACTCTTTGACAGGCAGTATAGCGAAAAACCAGAGAAAAGGTAAAAGAAGGGAGAAGGCGCGTGTTGCAATTAGTTACATAAACATGCAGGGTGGCAGAAAAAAGGCAAAATGGTTAGAGATTGAGGAACAGTTACGCAAGGAACAGATAGGTGTTTATGCGGTTACAGAAACACACCTTAGAGACTTGGAAGAGCCACCACATATTGACAATTATATTTGGGAAGGATGTAACAGGATCACATCAGAAAGGAGAGGTGGGGGTGTTGGAATGCTAATCCATAGCAGAACAAAATTGGATAGAGTGAAACAAACGTGTTCAGAGCATATGTGGGTTTCGGGCACAGTAGGTGGAAAGAAAACGTGGCTAGGTGTAGCTTACTTGTGGACGGGGAATAACTGCAGAGAAAAGAATCTGGAGATAGTGAAATGCATAAGCACCGATATTAAAGAATTTGGTCATGATGCCGAAATAATCCTTCAAGGGGACATGAACGCCCACATTCATGACCTTGACGGATATTCAGACACCAATGGCAAGTTATTGCTAGATCTCTGCGAGCATATATAGTCTTGAGATAGTTAACGTGGGGCCTAAGTGTGAGGGGCAGATCACGTGGGAAGTCGGAAACCGGCAATCGAGCATTGATTATTGTCTCATGACAGAAGGAATATATGACAAACTTAGAGAGATGAGAATAGACGAGGAAAGCATTAACAGCTTGGGTAGTGATCATAAACGCATAATATTACAAATGGGATATAAAACTGATAGTAAGAACATAGAATCAAAGTTTGGCAGCTTGTATCTAAATGACAAACAAATAACAAATATAGCCGCAAGAGTCGAGGAAAAAGTAGACGAACTACCAGGTAAAGACTGGAAGTATAGTGAGCTGCTACATATAATCACAAAAGAAATGGAAAAAGAGAAGAAAACTATTTGTTGGAAAGGAAAGAGAAAGCCAAAAAGTTGGTGGAACAAAGAAATCCGCCAGGCGATCGAGAAGCGACGTGAGGCATCACGGGAGCACAGACAAGCAAAAAAGCAGAAGCGGCCACAGGACGAAGTCAACCAAATATGGGAAATATATTTAAAGCAAAAATCCATTGTGCTGAAATTAGTCGAGGCAAAAATTAAAGGTGAAAGTGAAGGCTGGATGACAGAGATTCGCGAAAAGAAGAAGGCCGCGCCTAGGATATTTTGGAGCCACCTAAAAGCGCTGGGTAGGAAGTCTGTCACAATGCAACAACATATGGTAGATGAAGGAGGAAATCAATTGGAAGGGTATGAAGCGCTAGGTTACATCCGAAAGATAACAGCCGATTCGTTTAAAAAGGTCGCCCAGGGGATTCCCCCGATGAGTAAAAGTGCGCAAAGGAGTGCAACCGACGAAGATGTAGTACTAGAGAATTTCAATTGGAAGAAAGCCGAAGGAAAAATTCCTAAGCGCACTACACCGGGCTTAGATGGGGTTCCCGTCAGCCTCATTAACGAACTCGGACATAACACTAAAGAAGCACTGCTGAAAGCCGTAGAAAAGTGCTTACAGGAGAGGGAAATACCAGACAGTTGGCGAAAAAGTAGAATGAACTTAATCTATAAAGGCACGGGAGAAAAGGATAACATTCGCTCGTATAGACCGCTAACCATTACATCGGTGCTATACAGGTTGGCGATGCAGGCAGTAAAATTAAAAATAGAAGCGTGGGTAGAACAAAAGGACATTTTGGGAGAACTTCAGAATGGATTTCGAATCGACAAGCGGTTAGACGATAATCTGTTTGTTCTTACCCAGTGTATAGAAATATCGAAAATAGAAAACAGGCCCTTGTAGCTTATCTAGATATTACCGGGGCGTATGACAACGTTAATCAGGAAATTTTGTGGGATATACTGAAAGAAGTGGGCATAGGTGACGACTGTATACAGCTTTTGAGGGAAATATACCGAGAAATACAGTTTGTATAGAATGGGAAGGAATAAGTAGCAAGGACAGCGTTGAAATTAGCAGGGGGCTGAGACAGGGATGCCCTTTGTCCCCGCTGTTATTCATGCTGTACATGGTGAGGATGGAAAAAGCGCTAGAAGGTAGCAACATTGGATTTAATTTGTCACACAAACAGGTCGGCACGATGGTTGAGCAGAAGCTTCCAGGTCTATTTTATGCTGATGATATTGTCTTATTTGCGGACAGTCAAGATGATATACAGCGACTGGCAGATATATGCGGAAGGGAATGTGAGGCTCTAGGACTAGGATTTAGTGCAACAAAATGTGGATTGATGGTATTCAATGATCACGAAGACCACGCGGTCTTAATACAGGGCCAAAAAATACCGAGGGTAAGCGAGTACAAGTACCTCGGAGTATGGGTAAATGAGGGGGATAGATATATGGAGGTACAAGAGAAAGCATCGGTAGCAAAGGGAAAGAGGAACGCTGCAATTATGAAGCACAGAGCTTTATGGGGGTACAATAGGTACGAGGTGCTTCGAGGACTGTGGAAGGGTGTGATGGTCCCGGGGCTTACATTTGGGAACTCAGTGGTGTGCATGAAGTCAGAGGTACAATCAGGAATGGATGTAAATCAAAGGACGGTGGGCCGCCTCGCGTTGGGCGCTCACGGGAAGACGACAAATGAGGCTGTAAAGGGTGATATGGGATGGACAGGCTTTGAAGTGCGGGAAGCTCAGAGCAAAATGAGATTCGAAGAGAGGCTGAGGAAAATGAAGAAGAGTAGATGGGCGGAGAAGGTTTTCAGGTATTTGTATAGAAAAAGCGTTGACACGCAGTGGAGAAAGAGAACTAGGAGGCTCACCAGTAAATATACGGCTAACAGTGCGGGCGATATGGCAACAAGGAGCATTAAGCGGAAGGTCAGAGAGGCGGAGAGGACTTATTGGATGGCAGCGATGGAAAAGAAGCCGGCTCTGAGTAACTACCGAAAGGGAAAAAACTAAATAAGGAGGGAAAGGTTTTATGATAATTCAAGGGGAAGCGCTTTACTGTTTGAAGCAAGGTCGGGCTGCCTTAGAACGCGTAGTCATAAAGCGAGATTCAGTAACAAGAAGAACAATGTACATGCTGCGGGGGAACTAAGGAAACGATGGAACATGTACTGATTGAATGTGGCGATATTCACCCAGGTATACGTGTGGGCACGAGTCTACATGAAGCCTTGGGTTTTAGGGACAACAATGGAAAGCTGAACACGTCCGCAATAGAAATAAGTAAGAGACGGTTAGAGTATTGGTGGCAGAAAAGTAGAGATAAAGAACAAAACTAAATAATGGGGGAAAAATAAGGTCATTCTGCCTTAAGAGGCAGAGAGATAGACCGTGAATTTATATTTTTTTGGTATAATAACATAGATTTAATCAATGTAGATTAGGTATTAGGCCAACATGAAACAAGGAAGCTTTTTTTTTTTTTCTTCGAGCCTGGTGGCAGACATGTCACCACCCCGTTATAAAGGGGACGCTCATAGCATCCATCCATCCATCCATCCACGGGAAGCTGGCGCTGAATGGCCGCGCGTATCACGAAGCTCACGAATTCGTGTTTGCATGCGAGTTAAATTGCATTAATGCTTCTTGCAAGCTTTCACAGGTACAGGGGGATAAAAAGAAACGCGAACATAGCGGCGCGCTGTTTTCATCACGCTCTAACCGTGGTGGCAATAAAAAGATGCTAGATGGTCTTTTATTGTGTCGTGGATGACGTCGTCTTTTCATCAGTCATCCAGGCTATACCACTTGAAAATAAATGCGAAGCAGCAAAGAATGCAGATGCCGCATGTTCGCGTGTCTTTCCATCCCCGCTGTACGTATTCCGCATGCAATCTGTCAGTCCGTGCTGCCGGCTCGATACTTGTACTCGAGTTTGATAGTATTCGCGTTTTATTTTCTATTGCAGGCTATTGCAACCGCCCCAATGCCTTGGTATGTCATACTGTTGTGTTCCACTCTGCAAATGAAACTGAAAGAAATCACCATTGTCTTTTTTTTATTTCCCTTTCTTGATAAAGAAAAAAAATCTCACAGGGTCTCTTACGCATTCATCTAAGACGACTGAAAGGCGAAACCCAACAAACCACACCATCTCCCTTGGATCTACCGAAATGACCCGAATGTGGAGCTCCTAAATTTACGTTTCTTAAAAAGTGGCAAAACGTTTTTTGTGGATATATAAAAACAACTAAAAAGTTATTAAGCACCAAAAAGAGCTACATAAAGTAATTGCGGGTCCACCGATTTTCATAAAAACACCATGAAAACAAGACAGCCCGCATTGATCCCCGAAATGCCCTTGTGGGAGCAAAATACTTGTGTGAAAAAAAAAAAGAAAAAGCAAAGCGACGCATGAGCGCTTGGTGTTGCGCTTAGCGCATGCGCGCTTGGTGACGTACTTCGTCTGTGTCGTCTTTGTCTGCCGTCTTTGTGAACTTTGCAGCGCTGGCTTCATGATCCATTGTGCAGCCGCGGTTTTTCGTTGGGTGTGTGTGCTCTGTGGATTCGGGCGGCAGTGAACAAGTCATCGTCAAGATTGCAGGATTTTTGTGGGTTGTCATCGCTACAAAAGGTATGTGCGACCATCTCGATGCGACGAAGTTGCAATCGGATATTTGTGTTGTGCGTGGAAGTGGTGTAAGTTCAACAGTGCGTGCGAGCGCAAAGTTACGAGTTCACCGCTGCTGTCTTTGTTTCCTTTTCACTACGACGAGTCGCAAGGGAACGCGGGCGCGACGAAAACCTAGAATTAAAACCCCTTTGAGATGATTCATGACATAATTCTCTTGTTTGAGACCGTAGGAATAGAAATAAATACTGTCTTGCCTTGAGCTTTGTTTCGGAACTATACATCTTTTCACATTTCTTTTTCCCGTTTGCATTTCGATATGACACGCCTTAGTGTATATATTACTATTTGAAAAGCTTTCTCGCATGCAAAAACCAAACTAGATGCGAGAATGCTTTTAAAGTATTATATACTCTAAGGCGTGCCCTATCGAAATGTAAACGGGAAAAAAATATAACGCATATTAGCAAAATCGAAAAGCGCATGCAAGTTGTTACGCTTGATCATTCCTCACTTTATGCTCACCCACTACGCTCAGCGCTTAACGTCGAGTTGCGCTCACAGCAGGCTGATAATTCGTAGCCTACGTGCTCTGCCACGAGGGATGTTCGGCGGTGCTCTCGAGCTTTGTCTGCGCGTATATCTACCACATTTTTGCTAAGTGAGGGTTACCGTGTGCAATGTGTATAGCCGCAACCAGGGATAGTAACGCTTACGTACAGTAAGCGGTGTACTCCGCTTGATTTGTAGCATACAAGCGCAAGCTCACAAGAGTAACAGACAGTGACAGTGAAAGATGGTGCTTGTGCTTACCTTTATCTTTCTTGTAAATGTGTGAGGTCGCGCATCACGCACTTCTAATTATATACCGATAGGCCATAAATACTTTTTCACTATTCCAAGTGGCGCCGCAGTTCACTGCTTGCATTTCCCATACATGTTTGTTGCAGCATGCGTGTATTCACTGCCTACTTTGATTATGCAACGCTGCTGTAGTAGCAACAGCTCAAGAGAGCTGTTGCTACTACGGCAGGAATAGTTATGTTGCTTTAAGCGGCTATTGGCCGCGAGATCGAGCGGAGTCGCCGCCTGGCGGCTACTGGCTGAAGTGCGCCTAGTGTGGATTGCTCCCTGCGTCGTCTGCTAGCCACGTCGTGTTTGCATGTGCGCGTACGTCATGCACGTTCTCAAAGGGCGGTTTGTTCTGTTGTGTTAGCGCGAGTTTAACTGCTCGTAGGTATACCTGACATGGTGTACAGAAGCAAATGGGCTTGCTCGGCTGCATACGCATTGTAATAAGATCAGTGAGTGCGACTTTCGAGAGGGCTGTCTATTGGTGTCATATCCTTCGTTCGCCAGAATCATTTCAGTGTTGGTGTCGCTTTCGGGTTCAAGCGCATCGTAAAGTGTGCTTTGCATAGTCCCAACCATCAGGAGCATTAAATAGTGTGTGAAGGCAGCGTTTTAGCAACTCATTGGTAAACAAAAGCTAGGCTCTAGGCCATGCACTTTCGCGTTGTTGTAAGGTGTATAACTGCGGCACTGTAGTTCATCGGTTATGCGATGGGCTGTAGTTGTGCTTAAGCTGTCCTTTTATTGTACGGCCGTGGTCCCGCTACATCGAAATATTTCTATCAAGTGAAGTCTGACGCTTTGGTACTCAAACTGTCCCCTAAAAAAAAAAAAACAGACAATGGAATGACACGGCAGTGATAAAACGGAGTTTTATCACTGCAGAACCACCCGTGTGCTTAGATTTAGGTACGCTTTGAAGAACCCAGATTTAAAAATTATTCCTGACGGCGTGCCTTACATTTCTATCGTATAATTTCACGCAAAACCTCATCTTTTTTTTTACATTATCTTGAGCGCTTGCATGGCGTTATTATAAATTGATGGAAGGCAGCGTACATTATTTGTTTGAAAAAAAAAGACACTTATTCCATAAAGTAACCGGACCTTTGTTGCATCACTGTCGTGCATGTAATCAATCGATGAAAGCTCTGTGCTAAACACTACCTTTTTATTCTGTTACTAGCTCAAGAACAAGGGCGTACGCGTTGAACGTCTCCGTGGCGCTAAAGCGCTGTCGATCACGTAGATTTCCTGACTAAACTTATCAACTGTCCTAAATTTCATGGAGAACTGAACAATAATAAAAAAATGCGTATTCGCGCGAGCAGTGCTCGTTCTCATTGCAGAGGAATATGGGCTGGTATCAGGGGCGTAGCCCGGGGGGGGGGGGGCGGGGGGGGTTTCAACCTCCCCCCCCCGAAATATTTCATTATTTCATGTGTACATATACACGCATACGTACAAACGCACGCACGAAACACATAAAGTATGGTTGAACCCCCCGAAGAAATGTTTTGTCTACGCCCCTGGCTGGTATACAAATGAACAAGAAACATTTAAGTAGTTTAGTCGTTCGTGCTAGAGCAGTGCGTAGTACACAGACCACAAGCCCAACACGTACAGAGAAAATAGCCAAAAGCGTCATAAAGTGCATAAGAGCAGACTATCTCCAGGGCAAGCATCCCTTTCATCGGCAGATTGCGCTTCTCTCACTAGTAATAGTAACGTTGGATGATCTTCGTGCATCGATTCAACAATGAAGAGCGTATATATTACCAGTAAGCTGCAATCAACGCATTTTATTCGCCGTGAATCGGCTCAAACCGCTCACAACGAAGCGCCGATGTGTGTATTTGTATACGCGCCGCCGACGGCCTCTCCACACTAACGCGGCGACGGTGCTATCACCTATAGGTCGATCTCGCCGCCAATAGGAAAACGTTGATGGAACTGGAAGCTGCCGAAGCTGTTTTGATTGAAGGGCAGATTCAGCGGCGTACCAACTCGTTCGCGAGTAGGGGGGGGGGGGGGCTGGCGTTGCTGACTCTGTCCGCCGTACATGTGTGTGTGTGTGTGTGTGTGTGTGTGTGTGTGTGTGTGTGTGTGTGTGTGTGTGTGTGTGTGTGTGTGTGTGTGTGTGTGTGTGTGTGTGTGTGTGTGTGTGTGTGTGTGTGTGTGTGTGTGTGGGTATATATTTGATTTGAGGTGATTCTTTATATTCACAGAGCTCATCAGATGACTTGCTTTTCAAAACTGTTTGTTTTAAATCAAGGAAGAATCTGCACAAACAGATTGTGCTGGCTTAGCCGCTCTATACCGCGACAACACAGCAGTGTTTAATACCATTTTGGAAATATTACCGTGAAGTTTAAAAAGTACACCAAAATTTCACCTGATCATCTGAGCATTGCATCAGCAAACTTGCCAGTCTTAGTTTAGCGTTGTAGATACGATGAGTATGAAGAACCTGCTATGACTCTAGTACCTTAAATTCTCACTTATTAAACAAAACATGTGGCCGACAAAGCAAGGTACTTCGCAGAAGTCTTCAGGATAAGCGGAGTGCCAATTTCTTTACTGTTAGAGCCCTCTAATATAAAGTCTTTCTTAAGAAGAAGACCAAGTTCAGTCGATTAATACTTAAGCCAACCACATTGAGCTGGTTGTGTATAGTTATAAGAATATAAATGACTACGAATTTATATACTAGGTGTCGTTCCTTGCCCTCCTACTTTTCCCAGCTTGAGTGGGGGGTGGACGAAGAATCGGTGAAGTGGCCCTGTACGCCTCCCGGTCCCTCCAAGTAAATAGCCTACGTAAACTCTGTAAGCTCAAATTTTCCTTGCAAAAATGTGGGCGATTATAACGTTTAACTACCCCGCATTGTTTCCTTTCGTATAGGTCGTTAGCTGTTAATGATTGGTCGAACTTTTCTGGGTTATGCTCACAGCACCTGCTCGTAAAACGACGCAACAAATGACGCGTAATGATCCACCGCGTAGTTACCACGTACGCATGACTGCGCAAAAAATAATAATGAACTATTTTCAATACGGCGCATTGTTTGTCATTGGTTCTTCTCTAGTCGTCAAAAATTTTCAATGTGCCGTAAAATCGACTCCTTGTTATGCGACGTCACAAGTCTGCGAAAACTCGCGGCGTTGATATGAAGTGTGCACAATAAGCAGCACATTACTGTGCTGAACAAAACTCTTTTTTTTTTTTGAATAACCACACAGTGTCTCTTTCTGAACGTAATTTAAGAAGGCTGCCCGCCAATCACATTGGATTCATATGTGTATAATAGATACTTTCTGTTGTTGTATAACGATGTTGAGTTGATTTTGCGTGAGTACAACTTTCTGGGATCTCATCGTTGCTAACAAAGGGGTAGATAGAGAAATAAACATTGTTAGGAACAGACACAAAGGTAGACAGCCTTCTTAGCCCAGAAAACCGTGGATGCTGATCATCTCCCTGGTGAGGTAGATCAAGTGACGGGGCAAACTTGAAAGCTGGGCTTCTCAATGTGCTCAAGTCCACTGCCTTGTTACAAGCAGCCACGATCGCTGCAGGCTACCATATGATAAGCCAAGTGAAGCAGGCTATTTGGAGACTAAATTGGGAACCTATTTTAGCTGTCCTGGCTAGGCACAACTAAAATACTGGACACGTCTGCCCACTCATCAACTCACAGCAGCTTGAATATGGAGCAGTGGCGATGCTATTCGTTTTCAAAGAAAGAAACTGAATTTCCTGAAAAAGGAGAGCGTTTGAGCATGCTATAACACGTTTACTGGTTCCCGCCCATATATGCGTCGCGGATTACTTAAATTTCAGGCCAGGCAGAACAAAATAAAATCATGACAGATTGCTGTAATACTATAGAGCCCCTGCTGAGCGATAGCCTCCTATGCAATGCTCGAGCGCAAGACGCACAAGCGTGGAATAGGCAGCCCGCACCGCAGGTAGCCTACAGTGCGTGGTCATGACACACAGAGGACAATCGTCAGAGCAGAATCGTAGGACAAATTTTATTATAATATTACGTTATTGCTGCGTTCAAGCAAAACTTTGCCTGACTTGGTAGTTTCCCAGTCTGCAGCCGACAATATCCACTGTCGAAAGTGGGGGGGGGGGGCTCCGCCCACCCAACATTTCTCAGTGGGGGGGCTAGCGCCCCCCTTGCCCCCCCCCCCCCCCCGGTAGATACGCCTATGGGCAGGTTGCATCTGTAAGTGAAGAGTAATACATTTAAAGGTCCCCTAAACAACCTCTGAAGTTAGGAAGTGCGACCGAATTATTTGGCGTTTTCCGTTTTTTCTGCGCAATTCATGGCGTCCGCAGGCTGTTCACGTGACACCATTAAAAAATAACATCTCTGTTGCTCCATATATGACGGATATGTGTTGTGAATTCTCCAGCTTTGCTTTGTCATGGAGTCGCACGCCCGTTCTGTCCTGTCTTGCATGACTATCGTGCGCGATCAACTGATTCCACTTCGTTTTGTGTGTTTTCAGCTGCGCAAGAGGAGATAACAGCATGTAGTCGAAGAGCGCGAAATAACTCATAGGCTCGACGCTTAGTGCTGATTTTGTCCACGGGTTTTATAAGGAAATAACTCGCGAGGAAGAGATAGCGTTCGAGAATAATCAAACCAATTTCAGAAGCCGAACCTGCACGTATGCTTCTGCGAAAGATGCGCTGCTTAAAAGAAAAAAATTTGGCTGATCCCAGGTACAATGGGAGTCGATGTTATGCGAAGCATGCGGCCAGGTGACTGTGGCGTAATTTTTTTTTTACTGACGACAGGTTACAAAACGACGCTATAGATTTGATTAAATTTTATACGCACACTTATATGTTGAAGAACCGCACATGTGTTATACAACCAGTTGTTTACGGTTGGGTAACGCTGCTAATGGCAACGTGGGTAATACCAACACCAGAAGCGGTAAGCTGATATGTAGTGCCTATACGTGCCCTGAGAACGCACGCACGTTTCACAAATCCGTGTGCATGTGTGGAAGAAGTTCTTGACAGTTCTAGTTTGAACAAGGGCATCCGATCACCCTGATCAGTGAGCACCAGTCATGACTTGTTATAGGATCCGGTCGTGATCGTGGTGACGAGGGGTCCACGTGTAGTGGTATAGTAGAGTTGTTGGAATTCGTGGATGCCTCAGTCATTTTGTCGACAAGTTGTCTGTCGATAGAGCCGGTGGCATATCGGAACCTAAAACCGCCTTTCGCGTTGGTGAGGTATATGCCGTCGAGGCTGGTAGGCCTGGATAGTGCTACGTAGGCCAACATCAATGGATGGTGCTTGTCGTATTAGTAAACTACCTGGGCGCATTGGCCTACGTAGCCTAGTCTACAAAGCGGCTGTCAATCAATCTGGCATCATCCTCGGTCAGCATGAGGCCATCGCCCATGCTCGTAAGAAATGAAGAGGACAGTGCGTGTTCTGGCGGACGAAGTGCACATTACGGTGCGGTGATGTGGATATCATATGTAACTTTCGTTAATGTATTCCTCCGGGGTTAAGCACTGCTTCAATATAGCTTGATAAATCACAGGAATACAAAAGTAATGCTTATTAGATTCCTATAAAAGCGGCGCCAAGACTGGAACCACCGAGGTTAATCTGATATAACGCCTGTATCCTAGGACTACATATCGTAGGAGTATCATGTAGTGTTTATTGCTTTCTTGTAAAATTAGATAGCAAGCACCACAACCAGAATTGACGTTGCACCGATATTACGCCTGCGTAGCTGTTTTACAGCGAGAGCTGTTATGAGATCATTTCACCGGCCGTTTTTGGCGCCGTAGTTGTCCACCGCCGCTACCGCCGCCGCCGCCGCCGGTGTCCGTAACCAGTATCGCTCGAAATAAGAAAAACAAAACGAAATAAGAAAAAAACTCCAGGATGGAACGAGGTTCGAACCTGGGCCCTCTGCGTGGGAGCCCAGTATTCAACCTCTGAGCCATTCCGGTGCTTGAAACTGCGTTGCAAAAAGGTCCTATACAGGCTTCATGTCGGGAAGGAACCACATTAGCATATGCAATATAGCGTGGTAGAAGAGTAAAATAAGCCCCAAGCGTCGCACAACGCGAATTCTGTAACCAGGCGTCACACAATGCGAATTGCGCAACAAGTAGGTTGTTGAATGCTTCCAACCCATTACAAAGGGCTCTGCCATAATTCTTCATCGTCGTCAGGCACAGCATAAATAAAGCGCGCATAATGCCTTACATGCGTTTAGCAGGTACCAACGCTCTCCGTAGAATGACGAAAAATGGCACAGTGCCTGCTGCCCTACTTCTCAAAAATTACAATGATTTATAGCGTAGTGGGTTCCTCGCAAGTGCACTTGTATTGGTTGCCAAGGAAGCCCATAAGCGCATGATCCACTTCCTCGGGGTCTCAGTAAAATTACAATGATTTATAGCGTAGTGGGTTCCTCGCAAGTGCACTTGTATTGGTTGCCAAGGAAGCCCATAAGCGCATGATCCATTTCCTCGGGGTCTCAGTAAAGTTCTTCGCCCCCCCCCCCCCCCACGTCTCTCTCCCACGTCAACGTATGTTATACAGCATGACGGGAGAGGGAAATAGCGACCGGGCGTCACCCAATGCAAATTACATAACTGGTGGGCCGTTCAAAGATTCCAACCCATTACAAAGGGCTGAGATATAATTCTTCATCGTCATCAGTCGTGGCGTCAACAAAGTGCACATAATGCCTTACAGGCGTGTAGCTGGTGCCTCGCTTCTCAGCAGAAGGACGAATAATGGCTTAGTAGCTGCTTCCCAACTTCACAAAAATTGTGATTTATGGCGTAGTGGGTACCTTTCTAGTGTACTTGTATTGTAGCCCCAAGAGAGCTTAACGGGCTCTAGAAACGCCGCTCTTCCAGCTTTCGCAGTGACTGCGCTGCGGTTTCAGCGCAGGCCTGGCGTTTTTTCCAAACCTGTTTATAGACAACTGGTGTGGCTCAGTGGTAAAATACCTGATTGCCACGCAGAATGCTTGGGTTCGATTCCTGCTGGGATCCTAATTTTCATTCTTTCCATTCGTAGAGTCAACGCTGCCGATGTCGGTTTTCCTTAACGCTCTAGCATTTAAGGAACCAATGTTTGTTCTCGCCGTTTCTGGGATATATAAACTGTCAATCACCTGTGGCGCATACCCGTACACCACGGCCCGTGGTAAACGGGTATGTGCCACACGTGTCTAGTGGAAAGGGTTTGACGACGTACCCGACAGGATTTTCTCGTTATTCATGTCATAACCCCACAATCATATTCGTCAAAATCTCTTACCCTCCCATGCCAATTTTAGTCTACACCAAGTTAAGGAGGCGATCATGAGAGCACCCAGACGTAGGCGGCTAGATAGATAGATAGATAGATAGATAGATAGATAGATAGATAGATAGAAACGCGCGAAGTGCCAAAGGTTCCCTAAGAAATGCTTCGCATTTAAAAAAAAACTCTGCTGTGGCTGAAATTACTTTACATAAGCTGCATGTATTCATTCTCTTGTATATTAAATGCGAAGCATTTCTCAGCGAACCTTTGGCACTTTGATCACTTCCACCTACGTATCTATCTATCTAGCCGCCTACGTCTGGATGCTCTCACGATCGCCTCCTTAACTTGGTGTATACCAAAACTTGCATGGGGAGGGTAAGATGATTTGACGAATATGACTGTCGTGTCATGACATGTCGAGTACGTCGTCAAACAAACACTTGTGGCACATACCCGTTTACCACGGGCCGTGGTGTACGGGTATGCGCCACAGGTGATTGACAGTTTATATCTACCCAGGAACGGCGAGAACAGACATTGGTCATTTAACAGCGAGAGCGTTAAGAAAAACCGACATCAGCAGCATTGACCGGACGAATGGAAATATTAAAAATTAGGATCCCAGCAAGAATCGAACCCAATAATTCTGCGTTGCAAGCAGGTATTCTACTACAGAGCCACTTCAGGTCTATAAACTGGTTTGGGAAAACTGCCTATGCAGGCGTAATGTCGGTGCAACGTCGATTGTGGTTGTGGGGCTGACTATCTAATTTTAGAAGAAAGCAATAAACACTACATATGAACTCTTACGATACAGGCGTCATATCAGATTAACGTCGGTGGTTCCAGTGTTGGCTCTGCTATTGTAGCAGTCTAATAAACATTACATTTGTATTCCTATGATTCAGAAAGCTATATTGAAGCATTGCTCGACCCCGAAGGAATACATTAACGAAAGTTACGTATGATATTCACATTATAAAGACGTTTATTAGCGGGCACTCGGCGACGATAAACGACTGCGACAGTCAAGGCTGGGTGCCGACTCTGAGCGCGAGGAGCGTGCTGTCCGAGAAGAGCGGAAGAGGACGACCCATTACAGGCTTCCAACGCTTCGCTACAATTACCCCGGGTACGAAAATGGAGCCGCCTGGCGACCTAACTGCTTGTCACTATGAGCGGGTCATGGTAGGGTTTCAGGCGCTCCACGTTGACAATGTCGCGCCCTCGACAGCGCATGTCCGAAGATGGTTCAAGGGGTTCGATCACGTAGTTGACCGGGGACGTGCGTTCGACGACACGGTAGGGGCCGTCGTATTTCGGCAGTAGTTTTGAAGAGAGGCCAGGTGCCATACGAGTGCTCCAGGGAGGAACGTGGGCGCAGAAGTGGTGGTGTCACCGCGAATGCTCTTCTGCCGCTCTTGGTCATTCGTAGTAAATGTCTTGGCAAGCTCCCGACACTCCTCAGCAAGTCTTGCTGTGGCAGAAATAGGCGCACACTCAGACGGGTCCGGCTTGTATGGAAGGATTGTGTCGATTGTGTGCGAAGGGTGCCTGCCGTACAATAAGAAAAAGGGCGAGAAACCAGTAGTGCTCTGCGGGGCGGTATTATAGGCGTAGGTGACAAAAGGCAGAATGGCATCCCAATTTGTGTGATCGGCGGCGACGTACATCGAGAGCATGTCGCCGAGCGTGCGGTGAAAGCGTTCGGTGAGGCCATTCGTCTGCGGGTGGTAAGCAGTAGTTTTCCGGTGAACAACGTTGCACTCTTTGAGAATGGCTTCGACGACTTCGGACAAGAAGACACGACCTCGATCGCTGAGCAGCTCCTGGGGTGGACCGTGGCGCAGCATGAATCGGTGCAGCAGGAAGGAAGCAACATCGCGCGCTGTAGCCGCTGGGAGGGCGGCAGTTTCGGCGTATCGCGTAAGGTGGTCAACAGCGACGATGGCCCAGCGGTTACCACCCGACGTTAGAGGAAGTGGTTCATACAAATCGATGCCAACGCGCCCAAACGGCCGGTCAGGGCAAGGTAGAGGTTGCAGACCTGCCGGCGACAGGTGCGTTGAAGTTTTGCGGCGCTGACAATCGATGCAGGAGCGAACGAACTTCTGCACGTAGCGGTACATCCCTCGCCAAAAGTACCGTTGGCGAATGCGGTGGTAGGTTTTCGATACCCCAGAGTGTGCACACTGCGGGTCAGAGTGGAACGACTCGCATATGTCAGAACGCAGACTGCGGGGTATTACGAGTAGCCACTGGCGGCCGTCGCCGTAATTGCGTCGGTGGAGGAGGTCGTCGCGAACGGCGAAATGGTGCGCTTGACGACGCAATGCGCGAGTGGATGGTGTCGCCGATGGATCACTCAGCAAGGCTATCAGTGAGGCAATCCAGTGATCCTTGCGCTGTTCAGTGGCGATGGTTTGAATGTCGATAGACGAAACGGCATTGTGCGACACTGAGCTGGTAGTATTGTCGTCAGGCAAGGGGGAGCGCGAGAGTGCGTCGGCGTCAGCATGCTGGCGTCCGTTGCGGTACAGCACGCGGATATCGTAGTCCTGTAGGCGAAGTGCCCAGCGGGCGAGGCGGCCTGAGGGATCCTTCAATGACGACAACCAGCATAGTGCATGATGGTCGGTGATGACATCAAATGGGCGACCATACAAATAAGGTCGGAATTTCGTAAGGGCCCAGATGATCGCCAGGCATTCCTTTTCGGTGACGGTGTAATTGGTCTCGGCTTTAGTAAGCGTACGACTTGCATATGCCACGACATATTCAGGTGTGCGCCATCGGTTCGCTGGGGCAGGGCCCGCCCATGGTGCAGGACGGGATTGACGGGGCGGCAACTGATAGGACTAGACGGTGGGCTGCAGTCGTGGCCTGTGCGTGACGTCGGCGCAGGTTACCGGTACATCCGCTTCGAAAGAATGAGGTCGAGCGGAGGCTTCGGCGTAAATGTGTGGGGCAGCCGTAGGGATTGCTGGGGGCGTTCTTGCGACCACTTGGGCGTAACTCAAGGGTGCAGGAGCCGTATGGTGCTGGTGGTACTCGGGCATGACCTCTGCGATTTCTTGTTCAATTGCTCGACGGAGCGGAGGCAGAAAGGTGGTCGACGGCTGTTGAACGTACTGCGGGCGAGCAAAGTCCAGCAGAGAGAATTGGCGCGCGATTTCCTCGCGCACGAATGTCTTCATCTCTGCGAGCAACGCGGAGTGGTCGGATATGGTCGACAAGCCAGCGAGCTCGGCGTCGCGTGATGGTGAGCGACGGGTCATCGATCGCTGCCGGCGCAGCTCCTCATAGCTTTGGCAGAGCGTTATGACCTCAGCCACTGTGCTGGGGTTCTTGGCGAGCAGCATGGTGAAGGCGTCGTCGTCGATGCCTTTCATGATGTGCCGGATCTTGTCAGATTCGGACATGGTGGCGTCGGCTTTCTTACAGAAATCGAGGACGTCTTCAATGTAACTGGTGAATGATTCACCGGCCTGCTGAGCGCGTTCACGTAAGCGCTGTTCGGCCTGCAGCTTACGAATGGCAGGGCGGCCAAACACATTGATAATGGCGGTCTTGAAGTCGGACCACGTTGTAAAATCTGATGCGTGGTTGTTGTACCACAAGCCCGCCACACCCGCGACGTAGAAAACCAGGTTGGTCAGTTTTCCTGCCTCGTCCCATTTATTGGGGACACTCACGCGCTCGTAAATCGCGAGCCAGTCCTCCACGTCGGTGCCATCTGCGCCAGTGAAGACCGGAGGGTCGCGGATACGAGGCACACCTGGGCATGAGGTCGGTGTAGGCGGGGCCGTTTGCTGGGAGGCGTCTTGAGGCATCGTAGGCGGCAGGGTACGGGATCGAAGAGCCAGGGGCATCGAATGAGGGCCGAAGTTGTTGTGAAAGTCCAGCACCCTCCACCAAATTATAAAGACGTTTATTAGCGGGCACTCGGCGACGATAAACGACTGCGACAGTCAAGGCTGGGTGCCGACTCTGAGCGCGAGGAGCGTGCTGTCCGAGAAGAGCGGAAGAGGACGACCCACTAGTAAGCGCTCGAGAGGGCGACCCATTACAGGCTTCCAACGCTTCGCTACAACATGATTGCATCATAAAGTGCACTTAGTTTCGATAATACTGACGTATGTACTCTAACGTGAAAGCTGACGTTACGTCGCACCCTTTAAACGCCAGTGTTGTTGACGTGCCTGGTAACCCCACGATGTGCATACAGTTATTACACTTACAAAAACACGTCGATCCACCTCGTAACGCTTGACTCAAAGCCATGAAATACAGCATAGAAGTACTCGCTGACTGCTTCGCATGAAACCGATCCCGACAACGGGTGGCATCTGCCGAATTTTTCGTTTTGTATGTGGCAGGCGGCCCCTGAGTTTTGAGGGCAGAGTGCACGCAGAAGTGTACGCAGAGTGTTAACAATGCTGTAGGTGTCTCAAGTTTGTTTTCTTTGGTTCTGCTTTCTTCCAGATATTCAAAAACAGAGCAAGAAGAGAAGCCCTGCAACCAAGGTTCTTCTACTTGGGCTAGATTGCAAAAGATGAGCTGAAAATTAATCGTGTCTGTATTTACATAGTTATTTCATTAAAATATATTTCGCAATGAGTGTACTCAGTTTTCAAAGGAAACCTTGTTTACTCTGCACATATTTCACAGACATGCATTAATTAGTACGACGAACCGAATTTTTGTGTGCAGTGTTTGGATGTGTAAATGCACCTGCAAACCAAATTCCGTGCACTTAAATCCAGCGGTGTAGCCACGGGCGAGAGTGGCACATCGGTGAATTGTATTCGCCAATTTGCCACTCCCGCCCCTGGCTACACCATTGGATTTAGGTGCATGAAATTTGGCTGGCATGTGCATTTATATGTCTAGATGCTAAACACAAAAAACCACTTCGTCATTCTGAGCAGGAGCCGAGATATTAATGAGAAACCCTTATTTGGAGGTCTCTGGGAGGACAAAAAAATTTGGACATTGCTGGTTGCTAAAGCGTACTCGGGACGTTTTTTGGCGCGTTAGGGTTTTTTCTGTGAAGTAGTATAGTCCCACCAAAACTTTTTTGGGACATTTTCGGGAGGTTAGTGGTTTGTTGGGAAGCCATCTTATACTTTTTCTTCCAGACAATGTATTGAACATTCCCTGCCTCCCTCCGAGATATTTCTGCGCCTAACGTGGCTTTCTTACAGCCTCAAGGATCGGAGGCAGTGCAAGCTTTCTGCACATCAGCGGAGGCATGCACTGCCTCCATGATCGGCCCATTTTGACCAAGCGAATTTTGACCAAGCGAAGATTCCAGCTGCCGTTGGTGTTCGGTAGAGGTGGCTTAGAGTAATTAGGTGGGATAATTGGTCTCCTAATACATCTTCAAACTACACTAGAATATGCAGCCGTCGTTTACGACGCGAAGATTTCATAGAATATAAGAAGCGGTGGCTTAAGAAGGATGCAGTAGCGTCACTCTTTGCAGACTACCCTTCACCAAAACTTCTTTGCAGACTAGTTGGTTCATACTTGTAAACTCGACTTGCTGGTTGCGCAGCAAGTCGAGTTTACTACCCTTCACGTTTGCAGCCCAAGGTAAAAACTGAACCAAGCATGCCAAGTATCCCTAAACGTGACCGTGTTGCGTCCGAACAGTCAACCCACGGATGTAGTACCAGTAGCAACGCTAACTCGCGATCGCCGCCATGTGCATGCAGCGCTGACATTAGGTCCCGAAGCTGAAGAACCGGAGCCCATGGACACCACATGCGCTACCGGCGAAACAACCGAAAATCATTATGTACAGTGTCGCAATGAATGAGTGCACAAGACTGAGCAGGCTGCCCCATGCGACAAAAGCGTCCAGGTCGACAGCCATTCGGCCTCTATACTTTGCTTACTTTCGAAAAGGGAAATGGAGGAGAAAAGAAAGATACCTGAGGAGCCAGATACTGAGGCTACAACAATCCGTCGACAAATGCAAACGGCTTGCTCAAGCAACTGACAACAGGCCACGCCATTTTTCACGCCTTTCACATTCGCTCAAGTTGAGAATCGGCACCACGACTTTATACTTGAACGACAGCATCTGTTCACACACATCGGTCAGTGTTGCAGGAAGCGCGCGGCATATGTAGCTGTTTTTGTTTGTTTTTCGTACCACCATGATTTAACTGGTTGAAGCTCTGAAATGGTGGAATCACTTGGCGTAGTTCCTCTTTTTCTGGCACCAGCTGTGGCAACCAACGTAATTCTGAAAAGCTTTACGAAGGGAACGGGCGATCACGTATATCCCTGGACGCAGTCTAGTGACATTTCATGCTATTTAGCGCATGAACTCCAGGCTTGCGTATAGTGCGCTACACCAGTAGACAGTAGCACGCATCGGGGAACTTTAAGCGCCCAAGCTTTCAGTATTAGCTCTTAGCAAATGCTGCTTTCGAAAATCGACTTTCAGACAGTCAATAATCGACTCTTAGTCAAGCTAACGTAACGGTGACAAAATTTTCCGCGCATCACTGGCATGCGCTCTCTGGAATCGGGCAAGCAGACGACGTGCGAGCGTCTCAATCAAATAGCCGCGAAAGACGCATGCCTTCGAAATGGGCTGGTTGCCCAGAAGACAGGCATTTACAAGTTTACAAGTTTTCATTATACTTTAAACAACGCGAATACAGTAGCAGCTTCGAATGCAGCCACGGCATTCGTTTCCGCGAGCGACGACGCGTCAGCGGGTCTACTTCGGTGGCGGCGCCCGGCGGCTGAAAGCCACACTAACGCCGACGGTCGGTTCCTATTGCGCTCCGCTCCTTCGCCCAGGCACAGAAAAACAGAGGAGGCGCTGCTCAGGCATACTCCAAGGGTGCACTGTTATGGGAGAATGTGTGCTCCTTAATTATACACTCGAGCTGTGTCAATTAACAATGCCACAGGACAGCCAAGCATGGGCACAAACACAGAAACGTTCACTAAAAAAAAGTGGTTCATTGTAGGTGGGGGCCCTCTTCCAAAAGCCATACTGGCCCAGGGTTGCTAGTTCGCTTCCCAGGATTCATTCAGATAGCTGTGGATCCCAAAACTCTATCTATTGTATGTATTGTGTGCACAATATTAATCACAGTCAAGCATACCAAGCTTGTTGTTGGCCTATCACCAGCCATTTTGCAACATGTGCCTGTTTTAAACATATGGAGCAATTTTTTTCACCTTCCCATTTGTCTCAAAATCTTCAAGTTCCAATGGGGCTCAAAATCAAAACCACCGTGCAATTCAAGACGCTGATATTTGACACATTTAGATACACTTTCCAGCTGCCTCTCTACATTGCTGTCACTGCAACTAAGTAAGTGTGTGTGAATATCCGAATGTTTTTTTTTTATTTTTGTTTGCTATTAGATTCGATTGCCACCGGAATTTTGACTATTTTGAATTATTCGAACTTCTTCAGGACAAATACAGCCGGCACCTAATTGACAGTGGCCCCTTCACATTTTCAATATGCTTCACCCTATCACAACTTTGCATTGTGGCAAAGCTGCCTTACAAACTCTACTACGGCCGCAAATTATTGACTCATGAATACACTGGTTCCAACATGGAGATGATAGACACTGTAGAGGCTGAGTTACCTTAATGCCGTTTCGGACCTGAAATTTGGGCAGAAAGTCCGGAAAATCGGACGCTGAGGATTTTCAGCATTCAAAATTTCACTTGAGGGGAGCACACCCTTGTCTGCCTCATCAATTGGGCTTCCACAGATGTTGAAAGAGTAGGTGAGGCTGAGAAAATAGCATTCTTTCGCAAGTAAAGTGTTGTTGACACCAACTTCGTTGCACCAAGTTATGTAAATAAATACAGTTTGGCTTCTACATTGCCTCAGTCTTGACAAGACAACTACGAAACACCGCCCTTCCAGTGCTTCTCCAACCTAGCCAAAAAAAAAAAAAAAACTTTCGTGTTGCTATCTTCTAAGAATATCTAAGGACCATCTGCACCTTTTTTTCTGGAAATTCACTATTAGAAAAATATTCGGGAAATATTCAACTCGATTCACACACAATCTTCAATATTCAAATTCGCTTCGCACCCAGAAGTTTGCTATTCACACAGCTCTACAATTAATGCATTCATTGTAGCGTGGTAGCAGCTTCTGTATGCCCTCATCATAGAAAGCAGCTGTGCTTTCAGCCAATTCTCTATGCTGCTTGCTGTGTGGAGATCATTGTCAACAAATCCTACTTCAATGTTCCTGCCTTTTAGGGGCGAAGCTCCTTATGTCGTGGGTCTGTCCATCCTCCGTTTGTCCGTTTGTAGTAGCCACCTCTAGTTCGTGAAGGGCGCACTATATGGCGTTGGTGGCGCGCGCCAACGCCATCTAGTGGCGTTGGCGCGCTAGATGACAGAGATTCACGAAAAAAAGGAGGCCGCACCTAGGATATTTTGGAGCCACATAAAGGCGCTAGGTAGGAAGTCTGTCACAACGCAACAACATATTGTAGATGAAGGGGGAAATCAATTGAAAGGGTACGAAGCGCTAGGTTACATCCGAAAGGTAACAGCCGATTCGTTTAAAAAGAGCGTCCAGGGGATTTCCCCGGTGAGTAAAAGTGTGGCGGAGAGAGCAACCGAGGAAGAGCTAGTACTGGAGAATTTCAACTGGAAAAGGGCTGAAGGAAAAATTCTAAAGCGCACTGCCGCGGGTTTAGATGGGATTCCCGCTGGCCTCATTAACGAACTAGGAAATAGCACTAAATAAGCAGTGCTGAAAGCTGTAGAAAAATGCTTAAAGGACAGGCAAATTCGTTTATTAGTACCTCAAGGGTCCCGAAGGACATTACATGAGGGGATACCGGATAGTTGGCGAAAAAGTAGAATAAACTTAATCTATAAAGGCAAGAGAGAAAAGGATAACATTCGCTCGTATAGACCACTAACCATTACATCGGTACTATACAAGTTGGCGATGCAAGCAGTAAAAATGAAAATAGAAAAGTGGGCAGAACACCACGATATTTTGGGAGAACTCCAGAACAGATTTCGAATCGACAGGCGGTTAGACGGTAACCTGCTTGTTCTCACTCAGTGTATAGAAATATCTAAAATAGAAAATAGGCCCTTGTACATCGCTTTTCTAGACATCACTGGGGCGCACGACAACGTTAATCAGGAAATTCTGTGGGATATATTGAAAGCAATGGGCATAGGCGACGACTGTATACAGCTTTTGAGGGAGATATACCGAGAAAATACAGTTTGCATAGAATGGGAAGGAATGAGTAGCAAAGAGAACGTTGAGATTAGCAAGGGGCTGAGACAGGGAATATGTCCTTTGTACCCGCTGTTATTCATGCTGTACATGGTGAATGTAGAAAAAGCGCTAGAAGGTAGCAATTTTGGTTTTAACCTGTTACACAAACAGGGCGGCGTGATGATTGAGCAGAAGCTTCCAGGATTATTTTATGCTTTCGATATTGTTTTATTTGCTGACAGTCGAGAGGATATACAGCAGCTGGCGGATATATACGGAAGGGAAGGGGAAGCTCATGGACGAGGATTTAGTGTAACAAAATGTGCATTGATGGTATTCAATGATCCTCGTGATCAGGCGGTGTCAATACAGGGCCAAGAAATACTGAGGGTGAGCGAATACAAGTACCTCGGAGTATGGATAAATGAGGGTGACAGGTACATGGAGGTACAGGAAAAAGCCTCGGCAGCAAAGGGAAAGAGCAATGCTGCAATAATGAAGCACAGAGCCTTGTGAGGATACATAGGTACGAGGTGCTTCGAGGTCTGTGGAAAGGTGTAATGGTTCCGGGGCTTACTTTTGGGAATTCAGTGGTGTGCATGAGGGCAGAGGTGCAATCGGGAATGGATATAAATCAAAGGACTGTGGGACGCCTCGCGTTGGGTGCTCACGGGAAGACGATAAATGAGGCTGTAAAGGGCGATATGGGATGGGCAGGTTTTGAGGCGAGGGAGGCTCAGAGCAAAATAAGGTTCGACGAAAGGCTAAGGAATATGAAGGAGAGTAGATGGGCAGAGAAGGTGTTCCGTTATTTGTATAGTAAGAGCGTGGACACACAGTAGAGAAAAAGAACTAGGAGGCTCACTAGTAAATATACGGCTGGTAGTGTAAGCAAAAGGTCAACAAAGAGCGTTAAGCGAAAAGTCAGAGAGGCGGAGAGGACCTACTTTACGGCAGCTATGGAGAAAAAACCGGCTTTCAGTAACTACCGAAAGGGAAAAAATGAAATAAGGAGGGAGGCATTTTACGATAATTCAAGGGGAAGCGCTTTACTGTTTGAAGCGAGATCGGGTTGCCTTAGAACGGGTAGTTATAAAGCGAGATTCAGTAAATAAGAAGAACAATGCACGTGTTGCGGGGAAGATAAGGAAATGGCGGAGCATGTTCTGATTGAATGTGGAGATATTCACCCAGGTGTACGTTTGGGCACGAGCCTTCTAGAAGCCTTGGGTTTTAGGGACAACGATGGGAAGCTGAACACACCCGCGATTGAAATAAGTAAGAGACGGTTAGAGTATTGGTGGCAGAAAATTAGAGAAAAAGGACAAAAATAAATATTGGGAAAAAATAAGGACAGTCTGCCGTAAAGGGCAGAGAACTGGGCTCAGAATTAACGATTTTTTTTTCCTGTAGTAAGATAGATTTTATCGAAGTAGAGGCATTAGGCCAACATAAAAAAACAAAAAAGGAAAGAGATTTTTATGTTGAGCCAGTTGGCACACTTGTCACCGCCCCGTTATAAAGGGGACGCCCATAGCATCCATCCATGCAAGAGGCTTCCTCTTGGTGCGCTTTCTCTTTCGCTCGGAGTCGCCGGATGGAAGACATATGGCGCTGTATGGCTGGCTTTATAATATGAAGCATGATCCCTAGATGGCGCGTGTTAGCGCGCCATTTAGGGATCATTCTAGGGATCATTAACAGCTTGGGTAGTGATCATAAACGCATAATATTACAAATGAGATATAAAACTGATAATAAGAACATAGAATCAAAGTTTGGCAGCTTGTATCTAAATGACAAACAAATAACAAATATAGCCGCAAGAGTCGAGGAAAAAGTAGACGAACTACCAGGCAAAGACTGGAAGTATAGTGAGCTGCTACATGTAATCACGAAAGAAATGGAAAAAGAGAAGAAAACTATTTGTTGGAAAGGAAAGAGAAAGCCAAAAAGTTGGTGGAACAAAGGAATCCGGGAGGCGATCGAGAAGCGACGTGAGGCATCACGGGAGCACAGACAGGCAAAAAAGGAAAAGCGGCCACAGGACGAAGTCAACCAAATATGGGAAATATATTTAGAGAAAAAATCCATTGTGCAAAAATTAGTCGAGGCAAAAATTAAAGGTGAAAGTGAACGCTGGATGACAGAGATTCGCGAAAAGAAGAAGGCCGCGCCTAGGATATTTTGGAGCCACCTAAAAGCGCTGGGTAGGAAGTCTGTCACAATGCAACAACATATGGTAGATGAAGGAGGAAATCAAATGGAAGGGTACGAAGCGCTAGGTTACATCCGAAAGATAACAGCCGATTCGTTTAAAAAGGTCGCCCAGGAGATTCCCCCGATGAGTAAAAGTGCGCAAAGGAGTGCAACCGACGAAGATGTAGTACTAGAGAATTTCAATTGGAAGAAGGCCGAAAGAAAAATTCCTAAGCGCACTACTCCGGGCTTAGATGGGGTTCCCGTCAGCCTCATTAACGAACTCGGACATAACACTGAAGAAGCACTGCTGAAAGCCGTAGAAAAGTGCTTACAGGAGAGGGAAATACCAGACAGTTGGCGAAAAAGTAGAATGAACTTAATCTATAAAGGCAGGGGAGAAAAGGATAACATTCGCTCGTATAGACCGCTAACCATCGGTGCTATACTGGTTGGCGATGCAGGCAGTAAAATTAAAAATAGAAGCGTGGGTAGAACAAAATGATATTTTGGGAGAACTTCAGAATGGATTTCGAATCGACAGGCGGTTAGACGATAATGTGTTTGTTCTTACCCAGTGTAGAGAAATATCGAAAATAGAAAACGGGCCCTTATACGTAGCTTATCTAGATATCACCGGGGCGTATGACAACGTTAATCAGGAAATTTTATGGGATATAGTGAAAGAAGTGGGCATAGGTGACGACTGTATACAGCTTTTGAGGGAAATATACCGAGAAAATACACTTTGTATAGAATGGGAAGGAATAAGTAGCAAGGACAGCGTTGAAATTAGCAAGGGGCTGAGACAGGGATGTCCTTTGTCCCCGCTGTTATTCATGCTGTACATGGTGAGGATGGAAAAAGCGCTAGAAGGTAGCAACGTTGGATTTAATTTGTCACACAAACAGGTCGGCACGATGGTTGAGCAGAAGCTTCCAGGTCTATTTTATGCTGATGATATTGTCTTATTTGCGGACAGTCAAGATGATATACAGCTACTGGCAGATATATGCGGAAGGGAATGTGAGGCTCTAGGACTAGGATTTAGTGCAACAAAATGTGGATTGATGGTATTCAATGATCACGAAGACCATGCGGTGTTAATACAGGGCCAAAAAATACCGAGGGTAAGCGAGTACAAGTACCTCGGAGTATGGGTAAATGAAGGGGATAGATATATGGAGCTACAAGAGAAAGCATCGGTAGCAAAGGGAAAGAGGAACGCTGCAGTTATGAAGCACAGAGCTTTATGGGGATACAATAGGTACGAGGTGCTTCGAGGGCTGTGGAAGGGTGTGATGGTCCCGGGGCTTACATTTGGGAACTCAGTGGTGTGCATGAAGTCAGAGGTACAATCAGGAATGGATGTAAATCAAAGGACGGTGGGCCGCCTCGCGTTGGGCGCTCACGGGAAGACGACAAATGAGGCTGTAAAGGGAGATATGGGATGGACAGGTTTGAAGTGAGGGAAGCTCAGAGCAAAATGAGATTCGAAGAGAGGCTGAGGAAAATGAAGAGTAGATGGGCCGAGAAGGTTTTCAGGTATTTGTATAGAAAAAGCGCTGACACGCAGTGAAGGAAAAGAACTAGGAGGCTCACCAGTAAATATACGGCTAGCAGTGCGGGCGATATGGCAACAAGGAGCATTAAGGGGAAGGTCAGAGAGGCGGAGAGGACTTATTGGATGACAGCGACGGAAAAGAAGCCGGCTCTGAGTAACTACCGAAAGGGAAAAAAACGAAATAAGGAGGGAAAGATTTTATGATAATTCAAGGGGAAGCGCTTTACTGTTTGAAGCAAGGTCGGGATGCCTTAGAACGCGTAGTTATAAAGCGAGATTCAGTAACGAAAAAGAACAATGTACATGCTGCGGGGGAACTAAGGAAACGATGGAACATGTACTGATTGAATGTGGCGATATTCACCCAGGTATACGTGTGGGCACGAGTCTACATGAAGCCTTGGGTTTTAGGGACAACAATGGAAAGCTGAACACGTCCGCGATAGAAATAAGTAAGAGACGGTTAGAGTATTGGTGACAGAAAAGTATAGATAAAGTACAAATATAAATAATGGGGAAAAATAAGGTCATTCTGCCTTAAGAGGCACAGAGATGGACCGTGAATTTTCATTTTTTTGGTATAATAACATAGATTTAATCAATGGAGATAAGGTATTAGGCCAACATGAAACAAGAAGGGCTTTTTTTTTGTCTTCGAGCCTGGTGGCAGACATGTCACCGCCCCGTTATAAAGGGGACGTTCATAGCATCCATCCATCCATCTAGGGATCATTCTAGGGATCGCACTAGGCATCGCGCTTTCTCTTTCGTTTGGAGTCGCCGGAGAAGGCTGCGGAACGGAAGGCACGGAAGGCGGCGGCAGCGCGCGCTCGCAGACAGAATCCTGAGGTGAGAGCACGCAAGGCCGAAGCTGCACGTCGACGCCGCGAAGCAGATGCCGTCGTTCGAGCCCGCGAGGCCGAAGCTGCTCGACAAGCTGCACGGCTGCGGCGAGATGACCCCGCCGTTCGAGCCCGCGAGGCCGATGCTGCTCGACGAGCTGCACGGCTGCGGCGCGAAGACCCCGCCGTTCAAGCCCGCGAGGCCGAAGCTGCACGGCTGCTGCGCGAATCGGATCTTCAAAATGTGAAGGACCGTGAAGCGGCGAGAAAGCGCGCGTACCGGCAGGCAGAGCCCGAGACTTTGCGAGCACGTGAAGTGGCTGCAAAACGAATCAGGCGGGCTCTGCCCGCCTGATGCGTTTTGCATTGCAGTCTGCATGCACACAGGTATGATATATGCCGTGCTTACTGGATTGCTTGTACTGCTATCACTTTAAAGGAGTCCTGACACAAAAATTTTCGCCCCGCGTTTTTTTGCTGCAATGTGTTGCTGGGGGCCTGTTAGTCATAACACGGCACATCGTTTGCTGCAGCGCGCGACAGATAATTAATTACAAGCTCCTCACTACAGACACAGCCTCAGTTTCGGTTTGACAGAGCTCCAAAAACGGCAAGCCGCCGGGTGCAACTATCACCACCTAGCGAGTGAAACGCTCGGTCACGTGAGCACACAGAACAGTGACGCATTTCCGCGCGGTCTGTCGTCGTCGAGCTCATCGTCGTCCTGATGGCCTCGATTTTCTTGCGGCGGGGATCGAAGGAATTTTCGACGTGGCGAATCACTTCATGTTTGACCCGCTGGCGAGGAGCGATTCGTCGGGAAGCGCGTCAAAACAGCAATGGCGGCTACGACGTCATCGTAACTTGTACCGGCTGCAACGGTTACGTAGGGGAAGTAGGGGGGTCACCTCGGGTCACCTCCGAGGGTGTCAATGCACTAGGTACGGCCTATAATGCTGGATCGCGCTCGCGAACTTCAAAATTCATATAAAATACCTTCCAAGCTTTATTCGCTGCCGATATTTTGCAGATGGTACACGCACGTACACGGGAATCGATCCAGCAGACTATCTCGGCCGCTAAATTTTGTGTCAGTACCCCTTTAAGTTTATTGACATAAAGGGGAAGTAAAAATATGTGTGCTTGTCGGCTTTTTTAATGTGCAAGCCTTACAAGACTCACGTGAAGGCTGTACTGGCGAAATGGTGGCAGAAAATGTGGTAAAAAATTATGGCACAGATACAGAAAATATGGTTAAAAAATCGAAAACTGGCAAACGTATCATGTCCTGAAACAGCACTGCTACCACCAAAGCCGTGGGTGAGAACACAAGGTACCCAACTTAATAGTGAGTGAGTGTGGGGGGCGCATGATGTGCCACTCGCCCCTTGTGTCTCTCACTTGTTATGCGCAAAAATTGGCATGGTAGGGTATGAATGACTGATTGAATGTAAACTTTTACAGCCTCTGCCAAATTACATTCGTGGGCTGTTGGATTCCTTTGGTTCCATGTTAGACTAACAAATCTCGTGGCTTTCACGTACATTTCTTTATCTTAAAGGGACTGACAGATGGCCAGAACACGTGAATGAACTTTTGTGTATCTGGAAGGACCCCGAAATATAGTGATGGAATCGAGCAGCCCTTTCACAATTGTAGTGGCGTATGTACGTTTTAGTTGAGTTTCGCCAGAATATGTGAATGAACCTTTGTGTATATGGAAAGACCATGAATTATAGTGATTATAGTGATTATAGTGAACTATAGTGACCCTTTCACGATTTTAGTAGGATATGTATGTTTCAGTTGGGTTTGAAAATTGCAGCAACCGCAATGCGGTGTAGCCTGGTGGTGAAGCCCTAATTGGTACTGTGTTTTGAAGTACTACTCAAATTGCTGTATGTTGCCTGCTGCTGCTCAGATAATCATAACTCGGGTTTAAAATTACAGTCGGGACATAAAAATGCATCCCCACTTTATTCTTGGCTTATTACGCAGCAAAAGGAGTTGATGCTGAGAAGAGCGGAGCTTCCTTCACGGCAATAGAGAACCTGCATTTAACCGTGGTGCATGAATGTTGCGTCTCTCAGGTGTTTCACACATGTGGTCCGTTGTGGCGGAATCTGGCGCAGATACATTCAACGGCTGTTGGCCCCTGTTTGCAACATGTGTTGCGTATAAGACTCCATCGGCAGCAAATTTTGACACAGAGTTTCATCACCATTTTCCTGTTGCTAGCACAATTTCGCTGCGATAAAAAAAGCAGGCACCTTAAAAATGAGTTGTCGGTCCTTTTAGGGCATAGCTAAGGATTCCTAAAAATTTTCACATCAGAAATACAGGATCTAGAAGAGATAATCAGAACTGTTCAGAAAGGGTAAATGATTATTGTATAGTTGGTAATGGTAAAGTCATTTTCCCAAAGCAAGATAGCCAGCTGAACGACATAAGCTTTCATGTTTTTGCTTTATTGTTCCAGCAGTCATGAAATAAATCATTCTTTTGCGAAAGTTTCCCGTTCATTTCGGTGCACTTCACGTTTCGGAGGATTAGTAAACTATTAAAAAAATTCATATTTAGAAATAATGGTTATTGAATCAAATACAATAGTATGTAATTCGGTATGTGAAATCGTTGAATATTTCAATATTTGCGCACCCCTAGAATATTTACAGTGTCGGAATTTTCCTGATGTGTACAATTCTCCGTGTTGGCCTTGCATGTTTCCTGCAGGAAGCTTGTGTGCCATGATCATAAAATATTTGAACAGAGCCTTCATAGGATTAAGTGTTTTTACTACATGTGTTCTGTGCACCATGAAATCCCAAGCAAGTGCCCCTTCCCCCCTATGGTGAAGGAAAATCTAACAATATTTGGAAGGGGGGGGGGCGGCTCTCGCTTGGTTATGGATAAATATTCAAGATGGCGGTGGAAGAGCCACTGAGAATAAAGAATGCACGCCCGTGCTTCTAATGAAATGCTTTATTGAATGCGCATGCATTGTCTGTTTTTGAGATTTCTCCTGTGCGTGATTAAACAATAAAAATTTTGTTCAAAACGCCGTTGATTGATGAAATAAACCAACGAAAGACGCCAGATGTTTTGTAAAAGCAAAACGGAAGAACGCCAGATGTTTCTAAAGCAAAATGAAAAGACGCCAGCTGCTAACGAAAGACGCCAGATGTTTCCTAAAGCAATGGTTTTCTAAACAATGAAAATTCACAGCGTACATGCCAAATTAAAGTGAGCTGCAAGTCGTCATAACTCATCGAACCTTTAGTATAAACGCGCCCGATCTGACGTCGCTGATGATGTACTGGGCAGAATTCACGGAAGATTCACGGTTTACCGATGAACCTCCGCAGCTTCGCCCACTCATCATCATTCACTCCGTGGATATGCTGTTTAAATCCTGTGATAACGTCATCGCATCAAATTATCGCTTGGACAAAGGTGGGCCGCTCACGGAGCCACTGCAATACCACGTGAGGTGCAGAAAAGCTTCCAATGCCTTAGATCCCGGAGGCACTACAAGACTACGGTGGGTAGGGAAAGCTTTCGGGTGGCATCATTGCGGTCGACTGAAAACAAAGAGAAGGTGGCTTTCGCCTTCGAGTCGTGTTAGGCAAATGGGACCGTGCGACGTTTTGCCTCAGGAATCGATTTTCGCACTTTTTAGGGGCGAAGCTCCTTAAGGCGGCACCCGTTCGTCCCTCGTAGTAGTGCGTAACCAGTCGTAACGCTAGTACCAGATCTTGGCCTCCAAGGTGGTGCCGGTGGGAGATTTTTCCTGTGCGTTGTTGAACAATAAAAAATTCGCAGCGTGCGCGTTAACTAAAAGCCGAATTCTTCTGTCTCTGATTCCCCATTAGCAGCCATTGGCATGTTCCAGTAGGAAACGTTAGTAGAAGTAGAAGTGTAAGTGTTAGCTAAAAGCCGACTTCTTCTGTCTCTCATTCCCATTAGCAGCCATTGTTTACCTCCAAGGTAGTGCCTGGTGAGATTTATCCTGTTTATCATTCTCGTCGGGTGAACAAAAACTATGATGAAACAGTGAAAATGGTCGGAGGGCAGAAGAGGGTGCATATTTGAAATCTTTCGAAGGAGGGAGGGGGTGCTTGCTCGGGATTTTACGGTACGGTTCAGATATATTCATGTTCCACAAGCATAGTTGCGTAGCCTGCATGGTCATTAACCCTGTAATGCCCAGAGGCAGTTATGCCTTATACGAAAATTGTGAGAAAACACTCACCATTTTTACTCTTCTTGTAAAGTTCATTTAAAAATAAATGAGTGAAATTTTATTCGAGGCATAACTTAATTAGTTTTGATTAAAAATAATTACTTATTTTGAATAAATGTGCAACTCAATGTAGCTGCATTATAACATGATAAATATGCAACAACTGTTTGTCCATGAATATTTGAAAGCAGGTTTGGATTATCCAGGGTTTAAAAGGTCCAAATGAACCTGGCCCTCCAGATCTAGGGGGCCCGCCGAGTGCTGGAAAACATGTCAGACTTCATGGCATGGTTCGAAAAAAATTAAGCCTCCTGTTCATATCCCCTGACTGAAACAGATATTATCCATTTCAATAATGACTGCTTCAAAAAGCTGTTCGTTGCATAAATTGCATAATCATCAAGTCAGCGAACAGTTCTTCAGTCTTAGGCAAAATCGTTCCACTAGCTCAAAGCCATGCATTACGTTATTAGAGATAGGGCAGAGGCGACTGTAGTAAATGAACCTTGTGAAAAATTCGGCAGATCCCACACCTCGTGGGAATCGATTTCATGCAAAGCAGCCGGCGAGTAATTGTCTATGCTGCATTTTTTGCTTGAGCCAAGCGTTACGAGGTGGACTGACGTTAAATGCAGTAGTTATGTGCACAGCATGGGCTTACCAGAAACGTCTACTACACTGGCATCTACAGGTGACTACACTGGGTAACTTACGGTTTGACATGACGTCACGGTAAACACTCACATGAAAGCTTAAACAACAGTATTATCGAAATGAAGTACGGTTTATATATACATCCGCCGTAGTTCCGCATGACGGATACCAACGGCACAGAACCGCGGTTACGCGAAGAATAGAGACAAACTTTGGATGGAATGGAATTTGAAGCACCTTCAAAAAGAAGTAAGCAAGTCTGTAAAAGATAGCCTTGATGTCTTTTTCACCGGCAAAGACTCACAAGTTGGAGTGTCCGCTCAGAATGATCGTCCTCCGAGAAGGGCACATGGCAAGACGAGGTAAGCAGCTATCTGCAACGATGCCTCGGCAAGCTGGACGTACAGGACCCGTTCTTGGTGCGCAGTTCGACAGACCTAGTACAACATCTAGCGCAAGGCAAGTTCGCAATCGCCAGCACTGCTTTTTCTTTTGATGTGCAGGACTTATTTATTCCGTATCGCAGAGTGGTCTGTTTGATGCAGTTCGCGTATCCATCGAGGCTTCGGGTGAAGTAGACTTCCAGAACTATGCTGGGATGAGTACAGATCGATTTTTAGAGTTTTTACGATTTTATTTGCATTCTACCATCGTGTGTTTTAACGGATCCTATTATGTTCAGAAAAAGGGCATCTGCATCGGCTCATCTGTGGCCCCGGTTTTAGTGCGACATCTTTCTTTCATCCATTGAAAAACACATTCATGCCAAAACGGACAACAGCAGTGTTGTTAAGATTTACAGATATGTTGACGACTACCTTCTGTTTTTAAGTTTACCCGACACTAGCCTTGACGTAGCTGTTGCAGAATTAACTAACATCTTTTTAAAGGAATCTGACGGACTAGAATTCACTTCGGAATTGCCTCAATACAATTCCATTCAATTTCTGGATGTTAAACTTAGTTTCACGAAGGACCACCTGTGCTGGATGTATAACCCTAGGACTAAGAACAGCCTTTTGCCGTATGACAGCGCACATTCTAGGCTAATCAAGAGAGGTATAGCTATCACATGCCTCAGTTCAGCTTTGATGTAGTCATGTCAGCACCGTCTTGTTACGGGATTTAGTAATCAGATTAACAGGCTGAAAGACGCTCGATTTCCTCCCTCCGTTATCACGGATGTGTGCGAAAGCCTCTTGCAGAAGTTGAAACGTGGAAGAAAAGTGCAGGAGCCAAAATAAAAAATGAGTACGCACGTAATTCCTTACGTTCACCGGCTCTCGCACAATATAAAGAAGCGTGCGCGCATTGTGTTTTCCGCTCCATGCAAACTGGCCAGGATTTGCCCTTTGATGGCGAATAAGCAGCCGGCTGCTTGCTCCAAGAAGCACGCCACACGATACACCGAGTGTGTCAGCAATGTGGTATATAATATTCCCCTAAGCTGCGGTAGGGTGTACATCAGCCAAACAGGCCGGTGTTTCAACGATCGTACAAGGGAGCACCGCTTGGCGGTCAGCAGCAACATGGGCGGGCACTTGGCAGACCACTACAAGCGCTGTGGTTGTGCGCCACACTTCAGCTAAACCACCTTTCTAAGGAGAGCAAACAGCCGCACTGAAAGGGAGACAATTGAAGCGTTTCTAATAAAAAGGGCAGGTAGCCAGTGCGTTAGTGCCCCATGACTCGATCTAAGCGAGAAAGAAGCTATCTTTTTGAAAGATAGCCTTTAGCCATGTAGAGTTTAGATTGTGCGTTGCTCATTTTGCCTCTCACTATGGTTGGCACGTGTTCCCAATGGGCAACCAATAACTTTTGGACGTCTATCGGACCAACTTTACTGGACATTACGTACATCCGGCGGATGCACGAACAAATACCGTGGGGACGTTCAACGGGACGTCCGCAGGACTATATGGCGCAAAGGAATTGAACATCCCGAGTTAATCCCACCGGGCGTCAAACCGGATATTCGGACGTGCTTGGACGTATGCAAATTCAGTAAAAATCTTACCCGACGTCCAGAAAAACGTCCGTGGAATGACCCATATGCTGGACACCGTGAGGCTTTTGGTCATTATCACGTGCAGAGCTGGACTTTCTGTGTATTTTTGGGCACCTTCATGATATCATATCTGAAGGTGCCCAAAAATCCACAGAAAGTACAGCTCTGGACGCGATAATGACCAAAAGCCTCACTATATCCAGCGGGGCACCAATGGGCTCATTGTAAATACAGCTCAAAATCGAGACGCAGACAATAAAGTAAGGGACACAAACAAGCGCTTCTTTGTGTCCTTACTTTTCTTCTACACACCACTTATATCCAATTTCCATGTAGAATTCACATCGGTTTACTACTGAACAAATAATAAGTCTGAACATGCAGAAGATGAACACGTACTTCATAAATGACGTTTAGTGTATGGCGCACAAATAATCATGCTTATCAGAAACAATAATTATCCAATGATCTTGTAAAAGCGGCTTTATTAAGTGAACAAAGCGCACCGAATGTGGCACAAAAATACGACAGAAGGTGACCGCACAAGGTGAAGCTGATTGACGCAAGCAAGCAACATAAATTCAAGTTCTGCATGAATGCACTCCAGGTCCCGTCAAAGAAACTGCGCTGGCTTTCACACAAGCTGGCGTGGTCTCGGGCCTCATGTCTTGTAACAAACAGCGGTGAAAGAAAAGCTGCATACAAGAAGAAGCAAGTAGCTAGGTATAATTTACAACAAATAATGAGCATCAAGTCATTCTAAAGACAGATTTCCAATTACAGATGTGCACAAAGGCGGTCATGTATTTATTAACGACAATCATAACTACTCACAAAGCGAGGGCACCTGTTGTAGAATCGTTGCACTATTTGTCAGCGACAGGCCGGCATGGTTGTAAGCAGCAAGCAGCAAGCAAACACTCGCTCGCACGCATACACCCCCCCCACACGAGCTGTAACCCGCCAGATAGAACAAGATGACCGACCTGGAATAGGGCGAGTAAGTCTGGCTACGATTCGCAACGGCGCGTCCTCCGCATATAGTTTCGCGTTCGACAAAAGATTCAACCACCAGCAAAGAACTGTCAAAAGTTCTAGCAGTAATGACGAAAAGTCAGGCACAATTAATTCACTTACCGAAACAATAGGTTATCCGAATAGCTGCTTGCTAGCTGCAAACGAAGGTGGCGAGCAGATCAGGCCATTGTCGTAACGGACCGTCGGCGAAAACACACAGTAGAGCTTGTTTCACGAATCACTGATGGAAAATATGCGGCAAATGGCATGAGCACAGTTACTTCATGCCAGATAACAGCCAGTGAACCGTACAGAAAAGCTGGCACGCTACACAAAATGCGAAACGATGACAGCCGAGCTGCTGCCAACGCAAAACGACGCGACGACGCCAACGGCGTCTCCGCAGTCGCCGGTGCATAGCACGATCGCGAAGGACACGTTTCAGCAAGAGTGCCGCCGAAGCTGATTGCACGGTGCGCCGCATGGCGCGCCGGGTGCGCTGCGTGCGTGCCTGCGTTTTGGCGGTTTTACTACTGTTGTCAGTCGCGCGACTCTAACAGCACGCTCGCACAGCAGCGCTGCTGTGCGAGCGTGCTGTTAGAGGCATCGTTGTGAAACAAATTATTTTCGGGGTATGGTTGTCTGCGTCATTTGTTTGAGTAAAACCGACGGTAACCGCTCTTTTGACATGCCGTTTTTGTATATTGGCCCTTCTCGAGAAAACATTCGAAGAATCATTGAGATAGTCGTTGTGCACTCGTACTTTCAGACAAAATGTCTGAAAAATGTCTCGAACTAGGCGTTATGGACTTCTTTGGCAAAATAGACTCTGGGTATGCGTAGCTGTTGAAAATGCTAATAAAGAGTATGCAAGCACATTTGAGGGGCGAATTAATGCTATATTTAAAAAATGCATATATTTTTGGTCTTCTCGTAAACTAAGACGTTTTTTAGAGGTTTTGTGTTTCGTGGGAAGAAACTGCAGTCACGTTTACGTAGGTGCGTCACCCATTCACCTTCTCCTAAGCACGTAAATAATCGCGAGAAATGCCACGAGTGCAATGCATACATGCTCGCACAATTATCCATGAATTATTTCCTCAATCACATATTTTCCGAAAGATAAAAATTAGCGGCGGTTTCCATATGTTGCAAAATCAGTTTCACGCATTGTCAGATGAACTAGCGTGTAGCGGTTTGCATCCAAACAGCTTTGAAATGTCCGCACGGCCATCTCCTGTCGACGTCCTCTTGATATCCACGCCTGGATTATTGAAAACGTCCACGTGCTATATATTCTTGGACGTCTGTCGGAAGACCTTTTTTGGACATCCAAAACGCGACGTCCGCTGCACGCCCCGTGAACCGCCGTTCTGGGACGCGGACGTTAGGCTCTTCTTCGGACGTCGTCAGGATATTCGTTGTCCATTGGGCATAGGTGCTGGTATGTTTTCATAGTTCGATCGCGTTAGTGTCGTTCCGGCGCATGCCTTGACTCTGTATTAGTGGCTCATGATGAATTGTTAGTTCTGCCATGTCTCAATTTTTGTTATGGGATTACCTTGTTCGGCAGCCTATATAAATAGACGCTGTTTCTGATAATAAACAGTTGGAAGTTGGCGCCCGTGTTTGTCTGTTCGTGTCTTCGCTTCGTCCCCGTCTTCTTTGCGTCATTGCAGTTTTTTCCTCAACACATGAATCACTTTCTACAACACTCTACACAACGCGACCACGTCCCCACGGTTACACCACTGCCAGAGGCGTTCCTCGCTAATGCACACAGTTGACGATCAAAACCAACACCAGTAGTGCCTTTTCTACCAACACCCACCACGCAGAACAAGCCGCATAAACGGCGGCCTGAACGCTACTCTACCGCTACCTTCAAGCCAAGTCAAGCCGGTTTTAAGCGGCTATATGGGTGCGCCGAACGCTTTACCCACCTATCGTCTCCTGCCACCCGTTCGCATCAACGACGGCCGGCCGGGAAATGAAAACCCAAAGTGCAGCAATACACGCTATACACTGATAGCGGCGAACGGGGCGTGGGCCGTCGATAAAAACTGAACATCGCTGGGATGCGCCGTCTTTTATACGTCACGCATCGAGCTTTCCAGCCTTATCACTGGTGGTCGCACAGGCTCTGGAATAATCTTGACTATTCGCGTCATGTGCGCAATCTTAACAAAATGATCTACTACAATCTGGAATCTTCTCAGACATTCTGGCGCGCTTTGCGCAAGACAGCAGCTACACGTGCAATGGGCCGGGAACAGAAAACATAGAAAGAAAGGAGCGTGTGTGGCTCACGGTGTAAGAATATACTCAGGTGATGACACTCTTCCCCCAACGCATGGGAAACCGCAATCCGCGCGCGTCCAGATAATGTTCGGGTTCTTATCAGATGACTTGCAGAGGGCGCTACGAAAAGCGGGGCAGTCGTCTCCATAGCAACGCGCATGCTGCTGATAACGTGCATTTTTTTGTGTCATTTTGCTGGTATAACGTGGCAGCAGAAAGCACAGGACCGGGTTGATTGGCGGAACATGGGAGAGGCCTTTGCCCTGCAGTGGGCGTAGACAGGCTGGATGATGATGATGATGATGCTGGATAATGTGCATCCGCCAAGCGGCGTCGAGGGGCGAAATCGAGAGAGCAGGGTGTCGGAACGGAACGAAAACCAAAAACGAAAAACGAAAAAAAAAACGATATTTTTGACCGGAACGGAAACGTAACCGAAACTTTATCTATTATTTCGTTCCGGAGTGAAACCGAAATTTTTTCAATCGTTTTTCGGTTCACGAGAAAACTTGGCAATCCCGAACTGAGGTCATGCAACCTGAGCGATTATGCACATCTCAGAGTACAGAATTAGCGCGTACCTCAGGCAGGAATTCCAAAGGAAAGATATGTTGACATCGTGCGAAAAACGAAAACAGTGGCAACCAGATATGTTTATATTAACGCAAGTGGACTTTTGCGCGCCTGTCACGCAGGCCGGCGTGGAGAGGGCATAGTCGGCACCAAAGTTTGTTACAGCGAAAGCTGTTATGAGATCAGAACAGCCAATTTTGGCGCCATCCGCCGGTGTCCGTAACAGCTATCGCGTGAAATAAAAAAAAATTCACAGCATATCCACGGAGTGAATGATGATGAGTGGGCGAAGCTGCGGAGGTTCATCGGTAAACCGTGAATCTTCCGTGAATTCTGCCCAGTACATCATCACCGACGTGAGATCGGGCGCGTTTATTCTAAAGGTTCGATGAGAGTTATGACGACTTGCAGCTCACTTTAATTTTACATGTACGCTGTGAATTTTCATTGTTTAATCACGCACAGGAAAAATCGCACACACGCACTACCTTGGAGGTCAAAATCCAGCGCCTATATATAGAGGGTTTCACAGTTTACTAACACAGGCCCTGGATCGCTTCCGGTTTCCTGCGCTGGCGTAGGCTGGCAGGATTGGCGGGGAACAAAAGCCTTGGCGAGTAGCCCGTAGAGCTTCAACACTTTTCTTCCTGTGTCTAGCAAAATATTTGAATTATATATTCTTCTCAGCTACACACAACACTAAAAGAGTTAGTCTTTAACTATAAGCGCCTTTCTTTTATGTGAAACTGGAAAACGAGTATTCCCTTACTCTGACAAATCTTAAAAAAAAACGCTTTACGCTTCGGTGTTGCAGAACAATAAATGAGGTGACCGGAAGTTTCTTGGGGTACACCGCGTGCTCCTGCTATCGCAGTCTTGAAACGGTCTATACGGGGTGGTCAGTGAACGGTTGTGCAGCGCGAGCGGTCGGTTTTTTCAATCAAGACGCTGCCGCGACGCTGCCTCGCGACGCTGCCTGCGTCGGCGCCGCTGCGCCGCGAGGCAAGATAGGGGGGGGGGACCATAGAAGAGGAGAAAGAGGGGGAAGCGTAGGAGAGGAGAGGGCGATACATATCACGTACTGTCGCAGCGCATTGTCTTTAAGGAGCCTTCATGTGTGCGCGCCCCCTCCGTTTTTAAGACTGGTTATGGGAGAGGGGAAGGGGGAGGGGAAGTGGAGAAGGGAAGGGGAGAGGGGAAGGGGAGAGAGGTAGAGGACATGGAGAATGGTGAGGGGGAGTGGAGAGGAGGTGTGTGGAGAGGGTATGCGCATGCGCAGTAAGGGCGGTCAGCCGCACACCACCACCACCACCGGACAGATACTGCCATTTACTGCCGGCTGCCGGGAAATACGCCGGACAACGGAGACGTGACAAGGTTAGACTAAGAGGAGCTACGCCCCTAAAACAATGAAATGAGAAACAAATTTCTAGGATCCGAATGGATTTTAACCCGCGCCCTGTGCGTGGCAGTCGCGTATCCCACCACGGTGTCACGCTGGTGCTTTAACTTCACCGCAAAAATGCTCTACACAGGCGTCACGACGGCCAAGGAACCGTGTTAACATATGTTATATAGCGTGGCAGAAGAGTAAAATTACACCATCTCCCGCTAAAGGGGACCATGAGGCGATGCGAAGCCGGAGCACTTGCACGATCGCGTTCCGTTGGCGTTCGTTGGGCATGCTACCGACCTCGCGTCGTGGAACGCGAAGAGGGACGCTACGCGCGTCGTATCTTCCATCTAGCCTGGCCGTTAATTCTCACAGGGCGAGCGGGGAACGCGGCCGACAGGCGGGCGAGAGGGGGCAGCGTAGGAGAGGAGGGAGAAGGGGAGGGAACGCACATGCGCTCGAGGTCATCGCGGCGTTGCGCAGGAGAGAATTTCGGCATGTCTAGCCCGCGTTTCAGAGGAAGAGTGGAAAGGGGAAGGGGAGAGGGGAAGTGGAGAGGGGTACGGGAGAGGAAAAGTGGCGAGGGGAAGGGGAGAGGGTGAGTGGAGAGGGGTATGGGAGAGGGGGAGGGGAGAGGGAAAGTGGAGAGGGTGAGTGGAGAGGAGGTGTGTGGAGAGGGTATGCGCATGCGCAGTAAGGGTGGTCACGCCGCACACCACCACCACCGGATTGAGCTCCGCCTTAAGATACTTCGCATCTAAAATGGCAACCTGGCGTCACACAATGCGAATTGCTCAAGGAGTCAGTCGTTGAATGCTTTCAACCCGTTACAAAAGGCTGAGCCATAATTCTTCATCGTCATTAGCCACAGCACAAAGTGCACATAATGCCTCACAGATGTGTAGCAGGTACTGCGATTCTCCGAAGAATGAAGAAAAATGGCATAGTGGGTTCTTCGCACTACAGAAAAATTATGATTTATGGCGTTTTTACTTTGCATGTGTACTTGTATTAGTTTCCCCAAGAAAGTATAGAACAGGCTCTAGAAAGGCTGGTATTCCAGCTTACGCTGTGACTGTGCTGCGTGTTCCGCGCAGGCTTGGCGAATTTTTTTATTCAGGTCAGCGGTCTCGCACAGAGAGTGTACTCACTGACGTGCTGCTCTTGAGATCGTGCTCACTCCCTTGACACAAAGCATTGAGCCCGCTAAAAAAAGTCGTAATTGACTCCTGAGAAAATAAATATTGTGACTTTCAAGGGTATAGTACTGGTTTGTGCTAGTTGGTAGGAATTCGTGGTAGAGTTTCTTCCGCTCCTCTAAAGAACGTAGAAAGAACGTGTTTTACCTCTCTCCCACTTTCTTAATTAAGAGGAGGGCAAGTAACTATATCACAAATCCCATGTTTTTATGAGTATTTTAACTTCAAATTTTTACATTAAAAAAAACGTTACGAACCGTTACGGAACATTTTTTTTTCGTTTCGGAACAGAAACGGAACGGAACTTTTTGCGGTGGAACGAAACTAAAACCGAAACGAAAAACATTTCGTTCCGACACCCTGCGAGAGAGCAACAGGAGAGGGAATGGCGAGAGCGGCGGCGATGACGCAGCACCACCGTGATTCGGCTACTCGCGGGCGCTCTCCGCCTCAAGCCATTAGATGGCGCACCGCTCAACGGACCGACGACCGAACATTTTCTGGCCACTTAGGCGCGCGCAGTGTCAACACCTGAATATTCTTACACCGTGGTGGCAATATATGGGACGCGAATAAAGTATGAGAGTCCAGTGGCGTACCAACTCGTTCGCGAGTTGGGGGGCTGGCGTCGCTCACTCTGTCCGCCATAGCATCGGACGCGTTATTCGAAGGTCGCAGGTTCGGTCCCTGCCCGCGGCAAGCTATCTTTTCGTCCACTTTTCTTTCTTCACATTTACCTTACATTTACTAGTAAAAACATCCCCTATACTTTCCTTGGCATTATTGTCTGTTAGTGCTCATTAATATTGTGTATAACAAAGAAAACGAGCCCTTGAAATTAACACTTCTTTCCTTTATATATATATATATATATATATATATATATATATATAATATATATATATATATATATATATATATATATATATATATATATATATATATATATATATATATATACACTAGTCAAGTAGATCCTCCGTGAGAAGTCACAACGTTGTTTATTTCGACGTTTCAGCCAGAGTCTGGCCTTCATCAGACTCTGGCTGAAACGTCGAAATAAACAACGTTGTGACTTCTCACGGAGGATCTACTTGACTACTTGCAACGCTACGGCCACTCCACCACCATGCCTGCCTATAGACCTACTCCATGTTTGTAAACAGCGGTAGGCGCCGTCGATATATTCAGGGCCCTTGTAGCGACGTCACGGCGCGTAGGCTCCGCCCAGCCGGCACAGCTTGAAGCGCGCTACCGCCCTCTATGATCCCGTGACAACTGGCGCAGCAGCTGCAAAAGCTGCCTCCGAGCACCGCGCGTCGGGGCGCCTCCCGCATGTTTACAAGCGGTGGCCGCAACAGAGGAAGTTGCTGTGGCTGTAAGAGGGACTCTGATATGAACATCGTGTTGACGTGTTGCTCCAGCTCTGTGAACCTCATCAAAACATGAGGTATTTATCTTGACGGCGGGGAATGTCACTCATTTGCGAAATATCATCACCGTTGCGACAGTCTAGGTCACACGTGTACGTTTTAATTTGTTAACTAATGCAAGGACGATCTCGGCGACACTTTCATCCGTGACACGCTTGCTTCAACTGCTGTGGTCTTCAACTACATGCTGTGGTCAAGGCGGCTACGTACCTGTCAGGTCTGTCAACCGCGGTCCTCGGCTCCCTTCTTTCGCTCAAGTCGAGACCGCGAAATGCGTACAGCCCGTAAACACAGTCGGCAAGTTTCCCGAGTGTTGTTTTTCTGTTAATTCTGACAGACATGGACATACCGTGAAGCGCACAGCAGCCAGAACAGCCCTGCACGATATACTTTTGTCAGGTGTATCACCGCAGCCGCATAAGATTTGGAAAAGCATAGCCGAAGTCGCGGCTGTGTTAATGAACCGTGCCCAAGCAGAAAGAAACACATGCGCCATGAGCGAGCCACGCTTTAGTTCACGCGAGTACAATGAAACCCTTTTGGCGCGTCTTAGACTTATATCAACAATGGAAAAAAGTTATATCAACAATGGCAACTGTCAAGAATTCTCCGCATATATGAGAATGCTATCTACAACGTAAACGTGCTCGCTATGCCTCCACGCAAGGCTTATGCCAAGAAATGCGGTGCTGCACATTACAATGACAACCGCTTGACAAGGCTAATCCTTTCTGCTGGGTAAGCCGCCCCAAAACATAACAGATGAACCGGCATCGGAGACAATTTCTCGCGTTTTACAGCTGCCGCTAATTTCGCGCGACGGTCTTCGTAAACAACTAATGAAAAAAAAAAAAACTTATTCCATCCTTCTCCTGCCCTCCTGCGCAAATAACTGTGGCACTGCTCGTCGTTACACCGTTTTTCCTTCTTTGCACGACGACAAACAGCGCACGCACCAGCGAAAACACAGCAGCAACTGCGGTAGGCACGGCGGCTTTTGCCTACCGCGCGAAACTAAACGCCCGACGACAGCGCCACCGCATTTCCGTGACGTACGTCCGGTGGAATTCGTCTATATATATATATATATATATGTACATATATATATACGGTGATGATATTCATAGAGCTGATCAGATTATTTGATTTTCAATTTTTTTTTAATCAAGGAAGAATCTGCACAAACAGATTGTGCAGGCTGGGCCGCCCTATACCGCGACAACACAGCAGTGTTTAATAATATTTTGGAAACCATGAAGTTTAAAAAGTACACCCAAATTTTACCTGATCATCTGAGCATTGCATCAGCAAACTTCCCAGTTTTAGTTTGGCGTTGTAGATACGATGAGTATGAAGAACTTCCTATGACTCTAGTACCTTAAATTCTCACTTATTCAACAAAACATGTGGCTGACAAAGCAAGGTACTTCGCAGAAGTCTTCAGGATAAGCCGAGTGCCAGTTTCTTTATTGTGAGAGCCCTCTAATATAAAGTCTTTCTTAAGAAGAAGACCAAGTTCAGTCGAATAATACTTAAGCAAACCACATTGAGCTGGTTGTGTATAGCTATAAGATTATAAATGACTACGAATCTATATACTAGGTGTCGTTCCTTCCCCTCCTATATTTTCCAGCTTGGGCGGGGGCGGTGTAGTGGTCCTTTACTCCATCCCTCCGGTTTCTCCAAGTAAATAGCCTACGTAAACTGTGTAAGCTCAAATTTTCCTTGAAAAAATGTGGGCGATTATAACATTAAACTACCCGGCATTGTTTCCTTCCGTATAGGTCGTTAGCTGTTAATGATTGGTCGAAATTTTCTGGGTCATGCTCACAGCACCTGCTCGTAAAACGACGCAACAAATGACGCGTAAGGGATCCACCGCGTAATTACCACGTGCATGATTGCGTAAAAAATAATAATAATGAACTATTTTCAATACGGTGTATTTTTGGACATTGGTTCTTCGCTATTCGTCAAAATTTTTCAATGTGCCATAAAATCGCCTCCTTGTTACGCGACGTTACAAGTCTGCTAAACCTCGCAGCGTTAAAATGAAGTGTGCACAATAAGCAACACGTTACTGTGCTGAAAAATAACTCATTTTTTTTGGAACAGCCAGACAGTGTCTCTTTCTGAACGTAATTTAAGAAGGCTGCTCGCCAATCGCATTGACAGCGGCTGCTTATAGCAGCGGGCGACATGGATTCATATGTGTAGAATAGATACTTTCAGTGGTAGTATAACGATGTTGAGCTGTTTTTGCGCCTGTACAACTCTCTGTGAACTCATCGTTGCTGACAAAGAGGTAGAGAGAGCGAGAGAGAAAGAAATAAACATTATTAGGAACAGACACAATCCTTTGCAGTTAGGCAGCTTTCTTAGTCCAGAAAACTGTGGACGATGATCATCTCCCTATTCAGGTAGATCAAGTAACGGGGCAAACTTCAAAGCAGGGCTTCTCCATGTGCTCGAATCCACTGCCTTGTTACAAGCCGCCACGATCGCTGTAGCCTACCATATGATAAGCCAAGGGAAGCAGGCTAATCGGAGACTAAAGTGGGAATCTATTTTAGCTGTCCTGGCTAGGCACAACTAAAATACTGGACACATCTGCCCACTCATCAACTCACAGCAGCTTGAATATGGAGCAGTGGCGATGCTCTTCGTTTGCAAAGAAAGAAACTGAATTTCCTGAAAAAGGAGAGCGTTTGATCGGGCTATAAAACGTTTACTGGTTCTCGCCCATATTTGCGTCGCCCATTACTTAAATTTCAGGCCATGCAGAACAAAATAAAATCATGACAGGTTGCTGTTGTTATAGAGCCCCTGCTGAGCGATAGCCTCCTCTGCAATGCTCGAGCGCAAGGCGCACAAGCGTGAAATAGGCAGCCCGCACCGCAGGGAGTGCTAAAGTGCGTGGTCATGACACACGGAGGACAGTCTTCACAGCAGAATCGTAGGACAAATTTTATTACAATAATACGTTATTGCTGCGTGCAAGTAAAACTTTGCCTGACTTGTTAGTTTTCCAGTCTGCAGCCGACAATAACCACTGTCGAAAGTGGGGGGGCTCCGCCCCCCCCCCCAACATTTCTTAGTGGGAGGGGGGCTAGCGCCCCCCTTGCCCCCCCGGTAGATACGCCTATGTGAGAGTCCCTACCGAAGGTGTGAGAGCTGTTGAAGAGGTGGGCTTATCTGCTTGTCTTTCTAACCTGGGCTTCCCTGAAAAAGAGTTGACTGTTGGGCTAGTTGGTGTTTGGACATGGAAACCGAGTTGCGCCTGTGCTCGATCCTCTGTTGCTTTCTGGTGTCGTCACGATGGTTTCTACATTCCCTGAAAAAGAATTGGCTGACACTTAATAACAGAGAAGACGGCATAGCTAGGCAGCGAGCTCGCATGTATCAACGTGAAAGTTTTCGCGTCGTACATCTTCTTGTGCAATAGACTTGTGCAAACTTTCTTGTGCCATAAAAATTTTACGTCCACGTACTAGAGGTGCCGCTTGGGGGCCACGGAGTGCGGACGCACGTCGTGCCGGCTCCGCAGTTTTCACATGATTCTCGGCACAAAATCGAGGCTTTTGGTTAAAGTTTTCGCACCAGTGGACGAAGGTAGTTCTCGGGATCGTCTGGACACCACGTTTGCACAGGTGGGCCAGTTATTTTCGGTGCATCAAACGCCGCTAGGGGCGCCGAAGCGTGCAGACGCGCTCGCATGGAGCTCCGCAATTTTCGGTTTTTTGGTCAGTTTGTTCCGTGTGCAGCGGACTTTTTTGGTTGTAACTTGAACCACGGACATTTTCAACGCCTTTGGATACCAGTTTTGCAGGTGAGAACCTGCCTTCTCCCTTTCTTGCGACCCTGGAGGTACCAGGCCAAGTGTGAAGCCTAACGAGTAGGCAGCAGCGACGCCTCCAGCGTCTTTATGGGGCACGAGCAGCCGATGGCCGCCTCTGCCCCTGTGACTCTCTCCTCGCATTAACGAAGAATCTCACGACACCGATGGCATGGACTGCCGAGAGGCAGACGCGCATGATCTTGCGACATCGTGAGACTCGAATACCTCGGTCGCCGGCACTCCTGGCAACGGGAGCTGGATGGAGATTGCCCGTTAGCGCTGACGCTACGTCAGCGAAAGGCACGGCCTCGAGAGCGCAAGCAACAGACGCCGGATCATCACGGCGTCCCCAGCCAGCCACTACGCTATGACGAACGGACCAAGGAGCGTCCGCGCAGGAAGCTGAAATATCGCAGACTGCCACCTCTTCCCAGGGACGATTTCAAGGTCATAGTGATGCCGCACCAGGACCTTCCCATAAAAAGTGTCACAAGCCCGACGCTCGCCGACGCGGCGATTGCCGCATGTGGAGGCTTGATTACTGGTGAGCAGTTTTTGCTTCGCATCAAGCCTGGCTCGAACATTTTTTATAATCTCTACGCCGCACCAAGAGGTTGCAGAGAAAGTCAGTCGCATCGCTAGTTTGATGGTCAATGGACGGCCGCATGCAGTCAACGCCTATGTGGCGACCGGCGAGGGCGCCATTCGAGGCGTAATACACGGACTTCAGCCACACACCCCATCCAAAGAGATTAAGGCAAATCTCAGGGTGCGCACCCAAGGCGTGGAAATCCTCCAGGCACGAATGCTCGGCGACACGAAAACGGCAGTAATCAACAAATATGATGAGTTTACTGTACTGGTGAATCGCTTCGGCTTCTGCTTTGATGTGATAATGATATCTGAGACATGGTATGCAGATGACAGAGTGTTCACATTACCGATGTATCAGACGTATTTTGTTAACCGTCCAAGTGGACGTAGAGGCGGTGGTGTCTCGGTGCTTGTTCGTTCTGGTCTCGAATGTCACTTGATTCGTGATTTTTCTTTTATGTCTGATAATTGCGAAGTGCTCTCTCTTCGTTCCAACCACACCATATTTTCTGTTGTCTATCGTCCTCCAAATGGTGTTGCATCGGAGTTTATAAATTGCTTAGATGGTCTTCTTCAGTATGTCAATGAAAATAATTACACTATTTTTTGTGGTGGAGACTTCAACATTGATATGTTAGGTGATAGTGCACTGCGATTTGACTTTGATGTCACGGTGTCTTCTAATGCATGTGCACATGTGATTACTTTGCCAACTCGCGTTACACAACAGTCGGCGACACTTCTTGATACATTTATAACTAACGTCGAATTATCAATGACAAAATCTGGTGTTGTTTGCTGTGACCTCAGCGATCATATGGGAATATTCTTGTGTGCGCTGAAGCAAACGTGTAAACGTCTATTACAGTGTGCTCGATACTGTCAGTCAATAACTGATAACAGCCTTGAATCATTTCGCGCTGCTATACGGAATGCGTCATGGGATGATGTATACTGCGCAGTAGAAGCAGATACTGCATATGAAACATTTATTAATAAATTTAAAACACTATACTCTGAGCATTTCCCTATGAAGAAAGCATCACGACGAAAGAAAATTCGGAAGCCCTGGATTAGCCTTTTTTTGCTTCATCGCATCAGTGTCAAAGACCAGCTTTACAAAACATTTATCAAAACTAGAGACCTTTCAACGCTATCGGAATACAAGGCATATAGAAATAAATTGAACAAGGATATAAGAGCTGCCAAGACGCAGTATTATGCGGACATTTTCCAGCGCAGCAGGGGCCGTAGCGACGCTCTCTGGCGGCAGCTATCCACTCTTCTACATCCTGGATGTAAAAGTGAAATACCTGATAAAATGATTTGCAACGGAACTGAAACGAGTGGTCCTTCACTTGCTGATTCTTTCAATAACTCTTTCCTTGCGCATTCCCAGTCCAGTGGTAGTATAGACGCATTGAAATTTATTTCACCGAGTGCCCATGGCAGTGTTTTTCTTTCTCCTGTTGATAGCCATGAAGTGGCCACTATATTTCGTAGCCTTAAAAAACAGCACTTCGTTGGATGGAGACGACTTACAGATATTGCCTGTTAAACATGTTATCGACCTCATTGCAGCCCCACTGACCCACATTTTTAACTTTTGCCTTACGACGTCCACTTTCCCTGTTCAAATGCAAGTCGCTAAGGTCATCCCGGTTTTCAAGAAAGGTGATAAGAATAACGTTGCTAACTATAGGTCGATATCGCTACTTCCTGTTTTTTCCAAGGGCTTAGAAAAAGCTATTTTAACACGTCTATCCAGTTTCATTGAGCGACATAACGTTATGACGCCATTTCAACACGGTTTCAGGAAAAATAGGTCGACTGAAACAGCGTTACTGGCGCAGAAAGGATTCATTCTTCGAAACTTTAAAGAAAGACGCCTATCTTGCCCTTTTTATTGACTTCAAGAAAGCCTTCGATAGTTTACATCATAAAATACTTCTTGCCAAACTTGAAAACTATGGGATTCGAGGACGTGCCGCTGGACTCGTGAACTCGTATTTGGCGCATCGACGTCAATATGTTAAAGTTAATGGGAACTCATCAGAAACGCTAGGTATTACCTCAGGTGTGCCGCAGGGAAGTATACTGGGGCCTTTTCTGTTTAATTTATATATTAACGACATCGTCAATATTCATGATGACTCATTTTATGTTATATATGCGGATGACACCAGTGTATTTTTCAGCAGTAAAAATCCTGACAAACTGATAAGAAAAGCTAACGAAATGCTTACCACACTGGAAGGCTGGTCGAAACTAAATGCGCTAGAAATTAATGCAGCCAAAACGAAAGCGGTCATTTTCCGCCCTAAGGGTAAAGCTGTATCATTTTGTGAATGTTTGACTTATAGCTCCAAAAACATAGAAATCGTAGCAGCCTTTAAAACCCTTGGTGTTTGGTTTACGGAAAAGCTGCTGTGGGACGTGCATGTCAGCCACGTGTGTTTAGCTGTCTCGCGTTTTGTTGGTCTCTTATACCGCAATAACTGCGTTCTTCCAACTAATATCAAATTGTTGCTTTTCAAATCGTTGTTAATGTCTCAAGTGAATTATTGCCAACTTGTATGGGGCACTGGCACGCACACAACCTTAGGGAAGCTCTACGTCCTACAAAAGAAAGCTTTACGCATCATTTATAACTTAGCCAGAGATCACCCTTCTGCACAGCTCTTCCGAGCTGCCGATATCCCAACGGTTTTTAATACGTATAACTTACGCCTTGTTCTTAGATATAAATATGAAATAAAGAACAATATTCCAATGCTTGCAGATTTGGCAGATTTAGCTGAATACTCTTCTTCGTATCCTTTACGGTCTAAAAGGAAAATACGCTCTTTGTGCGCAAAACGTTTCAGAAAAGAAGACAGAAAGGACAGAGCGCGCTCCTCTTCTTTTCTGAAACGTTTTGCGCACAAAGAGCGTATTTTCCTTTTAGAATGCAGTACCAACCAGCCCAAGTAGCCACCCTGTTATCCCTTACGGCTCATGAGAAAGTACGAAACAAGAACACCACGCACAAATTACGGGGCCCAGATGCTAAGAGTAACTTTGCCCTCTATGTTAAATCTTTTATCGCAAAATGATTTTGATATTTCTTGTTGCAGGCCTGCGCTTCATGCTTTTTTCGTGAGCTGATACCTAAAATGTCAGCTTTGAACTTATCTTTGATGTATGTTTTTATTGCGTGCACCTGTTGCTTTCTTTTTTTGTGAATATGTGCATGAATAATGCATGCTCTCTGCGTGTTTATACTTATGTACGCCAGTTTTTTGTATACCGTCACTGCATGCTGAACTGTAATCGGCTGGGAAACCTAGTCAAGCTCACAAGAGCTTTTTTTCCCATGCCCTCTACTTTCTGAAGTGGAAATAAAGCGATTGACTTGTACCACGCTTCGTCTATTATCGTGGTGGTGAGCTCCCTTGCTACCCCTACAAGAATACCACGCAAGTGTGCAAAGTCTGTTATCACGTTGGTCATAGGTCTGACGTATGCCCTCAGCCTGACACTCAGGTGTGTCGAATTTGTGGCATGCGAGATCCTGTTCTAAGTCACGAATACTCGCCCAAGTGTGCAACCTGCGGCGAAGACCACCTCACGGGAGATCGCACTTCGAAGAGGAGGCGCAAACCTCTGCGCCGCGAAAGCTCCAAAACTTTCAACAGTGTCAACTTACGCACTTGCCACGAGGGCACGGTTCGACAATGACGAAGAAGCAGCTCCGCTGGTTCAGCTCGGAAGCCGAACACCTGGATGTGGACTGGACTGGGCTGCCACCTGCCTCCGATAGTACCAGCTCCAAGGAACGCTCCAAATCAAGGTCCGCGACAAGATCCCGTGAAGAGTCGCGGTCCAGGTCACGGTCACAGTCGCAGTCCCGGTCAAGGTCCTGGTCAAGGTCCCGGTCGAGGTCCCACACGGGACGTCCTTCTAAACCGCAACAAGACCCCGCATCTCACTCCTCCAAAGGCCACAAGGCCAGGACTCCAGGCCACCCCAGGTTTCCTCGTCCAGAGGAGGTAAAGCGAGCGGACGCCGCGTCTCCCTCTGCTCCTATGACTAACAATCCAGAGTATCGACAAATTGTAGCCGAGAACAAACTCCTTCGCGGGAGTCTGGCTGAGATTAAGAAAGAGTTGGCGTCGCTCAAAGCTCACCAGAGACAAACCCCACAAAAACAACTTCGCCACCCGGTTGGCCAAGTTTTGTCCCAAAGTGAAATGTCTTCAGGGACACCTGAATGTATCCTTCCGTAAATTATGCAGCAACTCGAAAGCATGCAGGCTTTCCAGCAGCACATGTATTGCGAATTTCAGAATCTTAAAGCTTATGTCAACGAATCTGTCTCTAAGGCTAAAAGTAACTCAAGGAAGCGCACGAATGATAGCCCGAGTTCGCCGGCAAGCCGGCGACCGAAACAGGCGGACGCCGCGGACATCGCCACTATCCATCATGGCGAATCCACCGCGCACACACGTAAACCACCTAGAGATCTGGCATTGGAACTGCCGCACCTTTCATAAACGTGCGGCAGCTCTACTGCAGTTCATACAGACAACACCAATTAAACCAGATATTATTTGTCTGCAGGAAACAGGCGCCAAGCCAGTCACGCTACGGGGTTATTATACCTTTCCAGTACGGACTTCCCAAAAATCGCGACGCTGGTGGCTAAGGATATCTCATCGAATGTACAATACATATCAGGATGTCAAACTTCACACCACGTTATTGAGATTTACGCACGCAAGCGCAGCAAGCATAGCACCTTTGTTGGAAATGTGTACAGCCCGCCCAAAGAAAAGGGCACAGATTTCGAAGCTCTGGTGATGCGGCAGTCTCCCTTTTGCGCAGGCAGGATTGCCTCATTTTCCTGGGTGATATTAACGCCCCTCACACAAGCTGGGCATACACGCGCGACACTCCAAAAGGAAGACTTTTAGAAAAAGCTATAGATAATCACGGCCTCCATCTCATCACACTCCCCGCAGTCCCAATGCGGTTGGGAAGCAGTGTCAGTGTCGACACTTCTCCCGACTTAACCTTTACGTTAAACTAACCTGACGCCACCTGGACTAATCTCGACGAAACCTTAGGCAGTGACCATTACATCATTAGTGTGTCCATAGCCTCGCCAAAGGCCCGTCGTACTACTGGCCAGGTGACGATAACGGACTGGTCTAAATGCAGACAAATCCCCCTACCACCAAACACCTTTAAAGGGGCCCTGCAACACTTTTTGAGCAGGGTGAAAAAGCGCTGCCAATCGGTAGTCGAGGCTCCTGAGAACACGCGAGCCAAATATTATAGCGAAGCGAGCGGCCTGGAATTTACAATAGATTCTCAAAGTCAGCTGAAAATCGCTCCCTCTTCTCTCGACAAATGATGTATTAGTCCGCAATATATGACGCGATTGTCGGCAGTTCCACCATTGGCTGATAACGATAACACCCTCATTGTTACCTTCGTTGTCAATTTTGAGTTCAATAAGTAGATAATATGTATGTTTATGCTGTGTTATGCCGTTAAAAGACCGAACAAACATTAATATTAGCACTTCCGGTCTCACCGACAGCTCGTCTGCTCGTAGTAGCGTGGTTGCGTTTTCTTCACCATGCGCAGTGCCGAAATCGTGAATATTTCCTGTGCTTTTGACCATCGCCGGTTGCCGTTGAGAGTGGCAGCCGTTCGAGTGTTGCCTCGTCAGCTGGAAACTGCATCGTCGGCACGTTCTCACGACCGACCGAGGTAGCGGTGCAGCATTTCTCCGATAACAATGCTGGCGCCAGCTAGTTTAGGATACCTGTGTTCGCTGTATGGCGAAAGTCCCGTTCGCTGTCTGTTCAGTATGTCATCGAGCCGTACCTCGGCGTATCCTCCCCGTAGGCTCACGTTCCCGAGAAACCGCGACATAGCAACCAGACTCGCATTTTCACGGTAGCTGCAGACAGCCGTGGGATGGGTCCGCGCCGGCCTGATGCCCCACGATCCTTTCTTCTAGTCTTTAGTTCTTTGTTGTCAGCCCGCACTCGCTGTGCGCCCGCATTCGAAGAGCAAACAGCATCGAAGTACCGCCACTGGGAGAAGGGTGCACGCAGCTTTGCCGTGTTGAATACGATTCAAGCGCGAGCAGTGCGACGAGGCGGTGTATCGGAGTGTGGGTCGAAACCCATCTCAGCTGTCATTCGTTCCAAACGCGCACGCAGGTTTGCGTCCATGGTTGGCAGAGCGATGAAAACACTATGGCAGTTCGAGGTGCACACCCAACACTACCAAACCGACTTGCAGTTTTCAAGCACGCGCGATACACGGTGCGATGGGCTCAGCTCGACGACGACCATGCAAGCCGACCGGAAGTGGCGCCACAGATCACGTGGTTGCGCCGAGACGCCAGAGAGAAAAAAAAATGAAGAAAAAAAAATGCCGCCGGCGCTGACGTAACTCTCCGGCGCCTCCTCGCACCTCCGTCCTCCGTCTCTTCACGCCCCGCGCAGCTTTCCGCGCGCTCGCGGCGTTGAGTGGAGGAAGAAAGCTGCGGAACGTGATCTCTATAATTTGGTAACACCACTTAGACTTGACGGATTCGAAAAATTTTTGCGGCATATGACTCGTGAAGAGTCATACGTCAATAATGAGACTATTCCAATATAACTAAGAAAGGTGTTGCACGGCCCCTTTAAGGATGCTAAAGCATGGGTCAGTTACTTTCGTGATGCGCATGGGTCCGTTTCTAAACGCATTGCCTTTACATCGGAAGCACCGGTTATGGACCGGCATCTCCTTCATATGTGGGAAAGTAGACGCAGTCACGCAGCCCAATTAAGCGATGGAAGCGCCAGCGCCTTAATCGTAGGCTGCGTCTCAAAATAGCCGAAGTTTCGGAGCACGCCAACGAATGTGCTCGCAAACTCGTGACGGAAAGCTGGGTGCAGTTCTGTGACTCGATGAGGGATACGTTAAGCACGGCGAAGACATGGGCTATGTTGCGAAGCTTGCTTGACCCTGGCAGCACGAAATCTACGGTATCCCGGACTGATCCGGACATTGGTGGGTGATTTCACAGGCACGGAAGAACAGCTCTTGAAAATCCTCCATGCGAAATACGTAGGTGACGCCAGGTGATCCGCCATGCACGCTTGGATACGAGGGCACGCCAAATGCAGTGCTGGACAAGCCTATCACAAGAACTGCACTTTTTGCTGCGGCACAATCTGCTAATCCAACACAGCACCGGGACCCGATCGCGTTACCAACTGCCATGTTACGAAACCTTAGTGATGATTGCCTGGATGAACTAGTCCAATATTTTAATGAGCACATTTGGGAGCCTGGGATTCTTCCGCCAGAATGGAAAGAAGCCTCAATCGTACTAATCCCCAAGCATGGCAGAACACCCACCTTACAGACGATGCGTCCGATTTCCCTTACATGTTGTCTCGGCAAACTCTTCGAGAAAGTCATTAACACCCGCCTATCACACTATCTCGATGATTTAGGTTTTTTTCTCTACCCACATGTATGGTTTCCGTCACGGCCTTTCAACACATGACGTTTTCCTTCGGCTTCGGGACGAAGTACTACGCGACATTCATTTGGACACGGAACACATCTTGGTTGCTCTTGACCTAAAAAGCGCGTTTGATACCATGGGCCACGACCTCATCTTGCAGGAGCTCAGCTCCTCCACCTGTGGGAAACGGATATATCGCTATATCCGTTCTTTCCTCACCGATCGGACTGCAACAATAGGCTTAGGAGACATATCATCGGCTTTTCACATGTCCAATAGGGGAACGCCTCAAGGGGCCATATTATCTCCTTTACTCTTTAATATTGGGATGGCCCGCCTTGCCCGCCAGCTCGAGTCTATACCAGACTTGGGCTACGATCTATACGCCGACGATATAACCCTTTGGGCGACCCGAGGCTCTCTCGGCCACAAGGAAACTACTCTCGAAGAAGCAGCTCAGACAGTGCATCTCTTAGCGGAGAGCTCCGGTATGAGCTGGTCCCCGGAAAAATCAGAATTCATTCGGGTACATGGTAGGGGTTACCGAGGCAAACCACCATTTTCACTGAAGGTAGGTGACCATCCGATGCGAGAGGTGACGCTCGTATAATTGGTCTCTGGGTACAGGAAAATAGGCACGCTGACCACACTCTTCGCACGACTGTTAAACAAATCGCGCGCATGGTCCACAGAGTCACGCACCATCGCAAAGGCTTTGCAGAGGTGGACACGCTCCGCATAATCCATGCCTTTGTAATTAATAGGTTAACGTACAATCTCACCTGCCAAGAACTCAGTAAGGCTGAGATTGAACAAGCGGATACCCTCATTCGTACCGCCCACAAGGCTGCCCTCGGTCTACCAAACGGAACATCCACAGATCGGCTTCTTGCCTTGCGGATCTACAACACCTTCGCGGAGCGTAGGGCCGCAGTCCTCATTTCGAGAGCGAGAAAGGCTTAGTATCAGGCCCTCGGGTAGGGAAATCTTTCGTCTTAGGATATCCTGTACGGCCCCAATACAGCGACGAGGATCTGGAGCCCCTTTCCGCTTGTATCGGTGCGCAACTCTATATTGCTCCTATACCGAAAAACATGAATCCCTTGTGCCACCGAGCGCGTCGCAACGCCGGAGTCAGGCAACTCCACAAACAGTTCGGAACGGACCCAGACACAATTTACCCAGACGCAGCCCGCTGCGGCACGCATGCCTTTTCGCTGGCTGCTGTTGGCTCGGTACGCAGCCCGGGTTTATTCACCTGCGCTTCAGCCAAGACGAGCTCAGCGAAGACGGCGGAAGCCCTGGCGGTAGCTCTCGCCATCAAAACCAAAGACGTTATGGGGCAGCGATCTTATATCCTCACGGACTCGCAAATATCGTGTCGTTATTTCACTAACGGTCGTGTACCTGCGTGTGTTACCCGCCTGTTAGGTGCAACACTAGACCAGGAACATTGCATCATATGGTGCCCCGGACATATAGCAGAAACGGGTGGGGAGAACGTAGCGTGTATTAGCGCGGCACATAAAAGAAAGGGACAGGACACAGACGTAGAGATAGGTAGGCGCTAATACACGCTACGTTCATGGATGACCAACTCGCCCGATCAGCAACCCTTCTGGGTGGGGAGAGCTCAGCCGAACGCGATGTCGGAGCTGTTCGGGGCCCCCCGTTCCTCTTCGAGGGCTCGATTGGTGCCGAAATAGAGGTTGTGAGTGTGGAAGGAGAAGACATACAACCGAAAGAGTTTGGAAAAGAATGAGGCTGGTGCGAAGTGAGAAGAGGCGCCAAGACGCAAGTCGACGGGGAGACCGGCTCAGCGGGAAATAAGCAGCGAGGGACGCCCTTTGTCGAGGAGTCGCCAAGAAACAAGTCGAAGAACGAGCGGAACGTACGAAAAATCATCAAGGCGAGTCGGCTGCCCAATCTACCGACGGAAGATTACAGAGTGATCGTGCATCCACATGGCGGGCGTAACGTCTCCATGAATATAGGACGGACCGCATATATTGCTGCTGTGGAACGCGGCGGGGGTCGGGCGGGAGATGGCGGAAGAAGACCGCATGTGCATCAACAAAACGCAGAACATACTGGTCATCAGCACGCCATCCGAGGAGCGAGCGTGACGGTACGGGGCCATTACCAGACTACAAATAGGTGAGAAGGAATTGGAGGCCATTGCGTACAGGGCAGCCGGCAGAGTTTTCGTTGTATATTATGGCCCTTGTTGGCACTTGACAGCCTTTACCTTTGAGAGTAATGCATTCCTTATCTCAATTGTCCTCTGAGTGTAGTTTTTACGCGCTAGCGGAGCTCGTCTGCAGTCGAAGCGATACGCATGTAATGTTAGCGCCCGCCGCATCGAGCGGCCGCTGCTGCGGGTTTGTCAAGCGACTGATCGCAAGACAAAGCTTCTTGTACCATGCAACCTAGCTGCGCATTTGTTTTTGTGGAGCTTCTCCTTTGTGATTATGTCGCGTATAAGTATATTTAACAACTTATATCCGATTTCCAGCACATGACGAACGGCGCGGCCGCTAGGCTGACGTGGTCGAATTTCAAGCATTACAACTTGTCAGGAACCAAAATAATACTACGTTTTTTTACGCAGAATGGTAGATGAGGTCCTTGGCTTCAATCACAGGGATTACGAAAAAAGTTAAAAATGGCCTTTTTCAGAAAACAATTTTCAAACTTCAGCGTTTTCGGTAAAACACTTACGTTTCAGTACAATTATAAATTAGTACGGAGTGCTATAAAACCACGAAAATTATTTTAAACAACAGCGAAAATACCAAAGCTTATCTGTACCTAGTTTTGTTATCCTCAGTTTAACTTGTTTGCTGCAATAAATTCCTAAAATACAGGTATTTTGTGCCGTTTGCCATGTTTGTGATTTTTTTACTCAAAAGTGCTTCGACAGGTAATGAAAATAAAAAACTTATAAGATTGTATCTCACTTGTTCTTCGAAGGGAATAAATATTGTGGGCAAGAAGTGCACCGTTTTTTCCTTAGGTGCGTTCAAATATCAAAAATCGCGAAATTAGCAAAAAAGGGTTTTTTTGCGGTCACGAATTTACATATTTTGTTGAGGCGCACAAAATTTTTTTTCGCAAAACTAACTTCGAGACCCTTGTTCTGGGTCTAACGCCTAGGCCTGCAGTAAATTTCATCAAAATCGGGAATGGTTACCGGGACCTCGTGTTCGATCTTATCTGGACACACCCAGTACAGCATTTGGCAGTGGAATTGCCGCAGGTACCGTAGAAAACGGGGAAATCTGCAGCAATTCATAATCAACAGGGAAGCGCCAGATGTCATCCCCCTGCAGGAGACCAGGGGGGGGGGGGCGGCAAAATTATCGGGGTACAAATTGTATAGTACTTCTGGCGAGAGAGGTTTCTGCGTACTTTAGTACACAGAAACCACGCGGCTGTGGTTTAGACCACGTCCTGATCGAAATAATTCCCTCCCGTAAGGGAGAGGGCAGCCTCTTTGTGCTTAACATTTACAGTCCACCCCGTCACAAGACGAAATTGTGTCCACTTTTCCGCAAAGCGTTGAGCATAGCGGACAGACAGGCTCTCGTCATATAATCGGCGACTTTAACGCACCCGCACGGGGCTTGGGGATACTCTATCGAGAATATAAAGAGTCGCAACTCATGGACCGACGCTCAACACGAGGGCCTTACGCTGATAACGAATCCTGAGGCACCCACTAAATAGGAAACAGCGTAAGTAACGACACGACACCGGACCTAACATTTACGAAGAACGTACCAGATTCGCGATGGGTAAACACGGAGCAGAATTTTGGCAGCGATCATTACATCGTCGTTACAACGGCGCATGTAGGCCCTCAGAAATAGAAGGGCAGAAAACTGGCGCACGTAGAATGGGATGCTTTCCGCAAGATCTGAGAGGAGGATCGGGAGGAGACCATACTGGATATACAGACATGGGTGGAGAAACTATAACAGAGCGTAAAGAAAGCCACCAAAATCGTTCCCAAGGAGGCGGCGATGGAGGAGGTGGACAACGAACTACTGCACATGTGGGAGGCAAAGAATAGTATCCAAAACTATGGAAGGGCCAAAAACACAATTGTAATTTAAGAAAGAAAGCAGCTGCATTATACAAGGCGATAGAGGTACATGCGCATCGGCTGACCCAACAACACTGGAAAGCAACGTGTAGCAAAGACTGCACAGAGGCATAATCTGCAACATAACTATGCAGGCACAGAAAAAGAACTCTTCCATGAACTCCGGCAAAAGTACTTTACAGGCACAACCAAGGAACTACTTCCGAGCACAAGGGGCAGGGCAACGTTAAACTCGATGCAAGTATAACGGAGGCCGAGGTTAGATTCGAGCTCGCTCGACTAAACTTGAGGTCTGCGCCGGGGCCCGATGAAATAACTAACAAGACACTCAGAAACTTGGACGACGAGTCCATTAAGACCCTCACTGAGTGCATGAATAAGTGTTGGGAAAATGGAACCATTCCGAGTCAGTGGAAGACTGCCCAGGTTATTATGATTACAAAGCCAGGAAAGAAACCATAGCTGGATAACCTTAGACCAATTTCACTTACTTCATGCATAGGCAAACTCATGGAGCACGCCATCCTTACACGTCTCACTAACCACATGGAGGAGAACGGACTCTTCCCACACACCATGATCGGCTTCAGACGAAAATTATCAACGCAAGACATTATGTTACAGCTTAAGCACGAGATACTAGATGAGGGGACCCGATCTCTGGGCTCTAAGGTTATCCTTGGCCTCGATCTCACTAAGGCCTTCGATACCATCACACATAGAGCCATATTAGAGAATCTTCAGGGATTGGGGATAGGACAACGCCTCTACGCGTACGTGAGAGATTTCCTCTCCAACCGTACTGCGAGAGTTGCAATCGGAGAGGCAGAGTCCGAAGAGATAGAATTCGGCAGTAGAGAGACGCCACAGGGATCGGTGCTGTCTCCCTTTTAATTCACTGTGGCGATGATCGGCCTACCGCAGAACTCGACAAGATAGAGCTACCTCAGACATAGCGTGTACGCAGATGACATCATGCACCCTCTGAGTGACGGGTGGAAGCGACGGCAAAATTGAAGAGATATTACAGGAGGCCGTTCACAGGGTTGAAGGTAAGGGGCTAAAATGCTCTCCTCAAAAGTCGGAATTGCTCATTTATAGACCCGCATGTAGGGGACGAAAAAGCCTGCAGGAAAGGCCAGACATCGCGATATTCGCTGGGGGAAATAAAATACCCACGGTAGCGCACCTAAGAGTCCTAGGCCTCCGTATATCTGAGAACGGTCACAATGGAGAAACTATAAGGATATTAGAGAACAGCGTCTACCAAGCAATCAGAGTGATCAAAAGAATAGCCAACAAAAACTATGGTATGAAGGAGCTTAACTTAGTTCGTATAGTCCAAGCCTTTGTCGTCAGACGCATTATGTACGTCACCCCATATCTTAAAGTACACGCCGCCGAACAGAACAAAATAGAGTGCATCATTAGGAAAGCATATAAACAGGCAATAGGTGTACAGATAAATACGTCGAACGACAAGTTTTCGGTGCTAGGACTACATAACACGCTCGCAGAGCTGATAGAGGCCCACATGGTGGCACAGAATGACCGGTTAACACGGAGCCCACGGGCAGACATATTTTGGACACAATTGGGGTCATGTATGACGTACAACATGGGGTCAAAAAGACATTCCGCGGGAAGTAAGGGGACATTTCATAGTGCCCCATTGCCTAGAAATATGCATCCAAGATAGAAGGATAGAAAGGGCGAAGACACTGCATCTTGATGGCAGCTGGTAAAAGTGCAATGCAACGAACACGTGTGGTGCTGATCAGATGAGTGGCTTTAGCTGTTTCTTCTTTTATTTTCTTTCTTTCAGTGTATATATTTGCGAGCGCAGATATTAAACGTTAGTTGGAAGTATAGCGCTTGTGCTCGTCCGTGTTCCTTTGTCCCTTGTGTAGAAGTCCGCGCTATAAATCTCGTAATTATGGATTACCAACTAGCCCGAAGCAACGCCTTGCATAAAAGATTCGGCAACGATCGGGACGCGATCTATGTAGATGCAGCGGAATACGAGAATTACCGAAACACGGCCATAGTAGCAACGAATATTCATGAGGACTCCAAGGTCAGTAGCACTATACGTACAGGAAAGGCAGACCTGGCGGAGGAGGTGGCTATTGCAATAGCATTTGCCTCCGCAAAAGCCCACGTCATAATCAGCGACTCCAAAGCCGCTGTTAAAAATTATGCGAAGGAAAAGATCTCGCCGGAAGCGCTAAGAATTCTAGCTAACTTTCGCGCGGAACGTCTTGTTACCCTCAGGTCAATAATTGAAACTACCCTCAGGTGAATAATTAAAAGTAAATTAACGAGTTTTTGTTAATTAGTATCGTCGATATCATTTTGTGACGGCAAAGTATTTCCGCCTCGACATAGAGCACGTGTGCGAAAACGACAGAGGCGTGACTGTCATAGAATTAACAGCAAAGCTGTCCTAGCTCGGCGTAAGATGTCGTCACCCAAAACTATCATCCTCATGAACCGCAACTCTTTTGCTTCGAACCCAGAACACGTGCGCCCATTTCTCCGGCACGGCCTGTAATGAATCTGACGGGGAAGTACAGAGAGAGAGAGAAATTCCTGCCGAAAAAAAATTCTTCACGACGTGGGATTGGAACCTGCGTACCGCCGAGGCTCCGATCCGAAGGTACGCGGGTCCTAACCACTCGGCTATCCAGGCACATTTTTTTTTTTGTTTTGCTTTCATGGTATTCCTTACAATGCGTACTTGAAATTAATCACAAACGTTATAATGTATAGCGTTGCACTCAGTCAGTGACAATAATCGTTCAAGCAGTACAAGAGAAGCAAGAAAGAAAATTTGCAAAACTTAACGAAACAGCAAAAGCCAGGACTACATAGGTGCCCATCAGCTACACTGTCTCTTCAGCACTGCGCCTTCAGTGCAAGCTACGCTAATTTTTTAAATAAAAAATCTGTATTTTCCTCTAAAGAAAGCCTGCATATCAGAAGAAATTGAGAGGGTTTGCCCGCCTTATCTGAACGATTTGATAGTAGTAGTGCAGAACTATCGATGGTACTATCGATACTATCAATAGCTGAGTCACTATCGAACTATCGGTGGTAAAAAATACTATCGATAGTAAATTCGATGGTACTATCGGTAGTATAAGATCAACAGCGCGTACTTATTGCAGAATAAACTTGGTTCCCCGCGCGCTTGGTACATAGTGGAGCCGGAGGACCAGGCTGAAGGGTAAGAAAGTTGACATGCTTGTGTTCTTCACCGGAGTGCTTTGCTGACACATGATGGAGTGCTTTGCAGACAGTCAAACTGTTCAGCTGTAGCGGAAAGGAAGCCGTTACATGTGGTGGAACAGCGCGGCTTCAAATTTATATTGTATTTTATTATTTCAAAATAAAAAAATATAGCAAGAACTAAGTTTGACAATTGTAAGGTGTAACTGGTTGCTCTTGTATATGAATTTACTGATGGACATATTCCGCCATTTTCACATCGGAAATAATTTATTTCTCTCGCCAAAATTGCTCGTATTTTAAGCGAAGCTGATAGTACGCTATCGCAAATATTTTGGCAATATAGCCGTCCAACAGCATCATTATTCACACCACTATTGATAGTATCGTAGCCGTTTTCGGACATTAAACCCCAGATATTATTATTATTTGATAGTATTGTCACGTGGTTGTGACGGTGAAGAATGCTGTAGCAAGACTGGGAAATACGGAGCTCTTTATTTGGGCGAACTTGTGCCCAGAAAATCAAGATCCAAAACACAACCGATACACGCTGCGCACTGATAGCAGTGAGAACAGTCGTTGGCCGTCGAGTAATCTGATCATCGAATCATCGGTGGAACGCGTCGTCTTTTATACATCAATCATCGAACCTTCCAGCGTTATCGCTGGTGCTCACGTAAGCTCTCGAATAAGCTTGACTATTCGCGTTCGGCGCGTAATCTTAACATAATGATCTCAAACAATCGTGAAACTTCTCAAACATTACGGCGCATTCGCCTCAAACGTTGCTAAATCTTTTTGGGTGAAACCCGAATACATCAAAACAAAGCAATAAACACGCGTGGCAGTAATATCGCTAGTAATAATAACGATGGTACTACCGATTGCACTATCGATAGATTGTTGATGGTAGTACTATCGATAGTTGAAAAAAATACTATCGATGTTATCAGGGGCGTAGCCAAGGGGGGTGGGGGTTTCAACCTCCCCCCTCCCCGGAAAATTTTCAATTATGCTTGCGTATATACGCACGCACTCATACAAACGAACGCACGAACATACATAAAGTATGGTTGAACCCTCCCCCGAAAAAAATTTCTGGCTACGCCCTTGGATGTTATCGATAGTCAATCTACTGATAGTTCTGCACCATTAGTTGGTAGCCATCTTAATAGAAAAATAGAAATAGAAACAGAAAGTGCCTCGGTTCCTGTATATTTTGTAAAAGCATAGTTACGCGATAACTGCGAAGAGCAAAGCTACATTTGAGGTTACCCAGCCTGTAGTGCCGTTCAAACGGCGCGCCATTTTCGGTCGATTGTGTGGCAAGGCCTTGTGGTGCCCTCTTTCGCCAGCAGTAAAACTAAAAAAGATAGGAGATGGGCGCGCTATTCGCTTCTCGAGGCGTCTTATCTCCGGCAGGACTTCAAAGTCGGGCCGTGCGGACCTTAAGACCGGTGCGACCTGGTGCGACCAAGCGTGTTCTCCAGCTAAACGTGTGGTTGGCCCTCGACGTAAGAAGAACCGGTGGTCAGGTACAGCAGAAGCCGCTGACGTCACGAAGCTGCCTGACAGGTACACGTGGCTCCCCGGCGAACTTGGCCTGGCGTTGACAGCGCGGCGCGAGCACACCAAGTCAGGCCGGCGTGGACGACTGACCCCGGAAGCTACGACTGAAGCAGGTGAGGCTCCGGTGAAGCGAAGCCCTCTTGCTGTACGGTCCGCACATTCATCAAAAGGTTCCACGCAGCTGGCTGATACGTACTGTTTTAACCCTTTCTTTATGCGCAAAGGTATGGCGCGCGGTGAGGCTTCCTGTGGCGGTCACGTATCACAAACGCAGCAGCTAGGCAGGGTATGCAGGCACGTTTCGCTACGTCGGTGTTCGGTCGCTGCAGACGACGCGGGAGCTCAGTGCTGCGAACATGTAAAAGCTGAACAATGGGGTCAGTGCGGCTGTCGGCGAATCTTTCTTTGTCGTAACCTGGATGCTCCGTTTCCCCTGAACGCGCGGCCCGATTTCTTCGCTCGGTAGTATCGGTTGTGGAAGCGGGCAGTCGTATTTCGAGAGGAGGCCGAAGAAGTAGATCACTGGTAACCACGTGGCTTGCGGCGCAGGCTGCGTGATCGTGAGGCGGGTAACTGCTCATTGTTTAAAAGCTGCTTCGGATAAGGTAATGAAATTATCTCCCGTGATTGCCAGCGGTTGTCTGTGTGTTTAGTCGATGCAGGTCATACAGCTCTGTGATAGCGCTATCTCAGCTTTTCGCATCAAAGGTTACGGCATGTGATTAGACATTGGGTAACCTATGATTATATTGTGGTGTTCTTATTTAAACAATGAGCAGCTCTCTGTTTTATTTGCTGTTGTTGATTTTACTATAGCGTTAATATATCGTCAGTGGTGCTTTTAGGTTAAGCGATCGAACCACAGTTATCTCCCACGGGCGCCATGGTGCTGTAAGGTAGTATACTAGCAGATGGGCTATGAAGGTACTTGGAAGCGCAAAACACACAAAATACACAAGAACTGAACAATACGAGCGCTAAACTTTAGTTTGAAGAGAATGCTCGTCTTGTCCAATTCTTCTTGTGTATTTTGTGTGTTCTGCGCTTCCCAGTACCTTCATGGATCAGTACAAACTCGCCCAACTTTCTGTTCTTCTAAACCTAGCAGCTGGGTGTTACCATTTCCATTGTTACTTGCACATATATATTAGTGGTTGCTATTTCGCTGCCATTACCATACGTTTCAAGAAGTTTCAGCAGATTGCGTAGTTCAAAAGCTTTTGGGCATGAATTCAATCTTTACGGCCCCACACATGCAAGAACCTGTGTTTTTCAGGCGTGTGGCAAGCAAAGCGGTCTTTCTTCGCCACTTGCATGTCTGTCATTGAGCCCGAGTAATTTTTCTCGTCATTTGGACACTCGAACGCACCCAACACGTTCACTCAAGTTCGTACCAATTTCACGGAATAACAAGACGCAGAGGAAACGGACACCTCGGACAGACTGATGGGCTAGCTTTTAGTACACAATTCAGGCAGTAGCGCACGGACGGCGAAAGAGCAAGACAACTTCGTGCAGCGCGTGACCGAAGCGGGCGCGTAGTCGGCTTACGTCCAAGCGGGTACACGTGGAAGAAGATGCCCGACCGAGCGACCTGTCTTGGGCAGATCTCAGGACTCTCTCCCTCAGTAGCGTATATGGCTGCGTGCACGGGCTCTTTTGTAACAGCTACTAAACGACAAGAGGCAGCAATATTGCAGTATACAGAACACGCGCATTTTTTTTTTTCGTCACACTCAGTAAAGCGGGGAGCATTATAAAAAAAAAACAGCAAGGTCAGCTATTTTTACACAATGGGCCGATCCATTGCAAAACAATGAATCCGCGCGACTACAAGTTGCTCTGTTAGAATGCGGGTACAAAAGATAGGTGTCTGTGTCAGTGCCTCTCTAAATATGTCCAATGTCGTTGCATTTTCCTTGCGTCTTGCTTTCTGTTTCTAAGGCGCGCATTTTGTGAGCATAGACTTCGTTCGTACACTAATTTGACGCAAATTTTAATTGTAGGTTCCGTTTTCCTTTACTTATCAGCTATCATGTCATGGTTATTCTTTGCGTAAGAATGTTTGACTCGTATCTCGCAGACCTAGTCGCGGCATCCTTTGCTCTTTTCGGGGCACTATGGGCGAATAGCATTTGTCGGCAAACGCGTTGCCTCTAAATAAATACAGTGCCCTTATAATTACCATACTAAAGCCGTTTCAGCGGCATTTTCGCGGCGACTCATCTTCAACCAGCGGGACCCTCTCAAGAGCACAGAGCGGGGTCCTCGTGCACAGTGAATGCGGAACCCGTTATGCGAGCTGCGCAAGACCCATATCGCGCTTCGTTCGACCGGTTCGTGCGGCGACTGGATTCGACCGCAGGTTTTTCTTTCTTCCGAGAATCTGTTTCCGATAAGGGCTGCCTACAAGAGTGAGTCACTTTGTCAAAAGTTGGACGTTGGAAGAATGCCCTATATGGGATTAGGGAGTTTTAGAGTAGCGGAAAGCGCTTACGTTGGCGTGCGTCTCAACGCTGACGCTAAAACGAAACGCCCTGCTTGCCTTTTAGTACAGCGGAGGGCATTCCCGCTAACGCAAGCACATATGGCGCCATCTAGACATAAGAACGCGAAATTCACTTTAGAACGACCCGAAGCGCATCGCTTGCTTTCGACATGCCGCGATCGAGTATTCTTCAAGACCCCTATTACCTGTCCGTTTTTAAGCTGGGGCAATGCAGATACGTTGGTAGAAAGAATATGCTCCATTTTGGAGCATTCACTGGGCGCCACACGATGTCAGCTCTGTTGTGCAATGATGGCCGAGTTCCAATAATTTTGCTTTTGGCACATTAAACATACATATAGCAACAATGGAAGGGCATGGACATCTTTATGCATTTATTGAATATGAAAAATATTTCAGTGCACAAATAAAGTTATATTAAAGAATAAATATCTAGACACGCTATTTATATCAATAAGAAATATAAAAATGCCCTTTGGCATTATATGTATCGCAAGAAATCGGTTATTATAGATCGTTCCGAAAGCGTAGTGGCCACAAACATGATTTGAATAGAAAACTGAGCTAACTCGTATGGATTCACACTTAGGACTGTGGAGCGCTCACAAAAAAGAAAGAAAGGAAGACGTTTCAGCGCATGTCGTGTGCACTTCTTTTGCCCTTCGTATTTTTTTGTGAGTGCTGCAAAGTATGACGATGACGATAAGGCTCGAACCTGCCACGCCGTTTCAATGAGTATACGACGTGTTGCTTATGGAAATTATGCTCATAAGTCAATGAAAAATAGCCCCACATCGATGGCTTAATCGGTTATAAAGACAAGATCGTGCGTTCGAGTACTTGCTGGGCCGATGCGCACAAACGCGCATCGTCCCGAATTTCCGCGTGTTCAAAATTAACCAGGAGGCAGTGGTGTCGTAGTTTTTGCGATTTCACGAAGCAGTTGACGCATTGCCCAACACGTTCACGAGAAGAGATGGTCTGCAAAATCTACTTCAGCAACATCGTTTTTGTGTACTGCTCTCGGCTAAACTTGCCACGAGCTCGCAGCTTCAGCTTCTAATTTGCGCTCATTTGAACCCAGCTCGGTAACCTCAACTCAACCGAAGTTTTTGCCATGTGCTCTTTCTTGATCATAGAGACGTCATGCTATGTCCAGTGCGAAAATATGTGCCAATGAGTTCAACAAAACCAGTTGCGCTCGATAAACTCGATTCTCCGCTTCTATAGCCGGTGTCTGCTCATTCAATCCTCGCAATTGTTTGTCCTAACCTGCGCTTGCGTTCACAACGTGCGCATCTCGCGCAGAATAAAGAGAAAAAAGATGATGAGATTTGTGTAGCCCCTAGGCTTGTCGCGTCATCTGTTCTAGACAGGAAGCTGTAGACGGTGCCTCCTCCGCAGCTGCATGGCGTCGCTGAAGGAACGAGGCAGGTGGCGTGCAACTGTGAAATAGTACGACAATTTGATAGTACTGGAATCATTGTTAACCCTTTTCACGTGGAGCGAGAGAAGAAAAAAAAGGGGGTGGGGGGTGGCATGCCCACCTGCTTTGTCGCGGCTTTTAGTCCTCGATTCCGCGGTGAACACGTTGATAACAGTCGTGTGACGTCAGCGATGCGGAGCAAATGGTGCGCGTCCACGTCGCTGGCTCTCAATTGCTTGCGTATTTCAGTGACAGCGCGCCCTCACGGTGCACGATAGCCGCCGCTACAGGGACCGAGAACGCTTTATTGTTAGTGGCTCTCGACTGAGCCTTTTTTGCGTTGCCAAGAGTATTTTTATCCAGTTTCTGCGTTGTCTTTTGGAAGGATCATCAGGGAATTCATCGTCATCGGAAATATTTAGTGAAAGTCGCAATGAAACTTTCTACGCAGATATTATTTGATATTGGAAGCGCGACGCGCGGTTTGGGGGTTATCACTCGAGCTACTGCTGTTTTCGATGACATTTTAGTGTTTTCTTCGAGTAACTTTATGTTCCTGCCTATGGTTTGCACGGCACTTCGTCAAGCTTTTCACTATCTTTTCGCGCCTGACAGCATCTCATTCGGCTGGTTGTTCCACGCATGGGCGAATAGCATTTGCCGGCAAACGCATGCGAAGTCCACGTCTATGAACCTGAGGTCTCGTTAAAAATCCGGACGCAAATTTTTTGCGTTGCAGAAACGTTTTCTGGCGCATATATCTTCGGGAAAGTAATTTCCATTTGCGTAAAAGTCACCCGCTGAAGCCCTCCGGCCAGTATTTTTTTGTCATTAAAACCGTCATAATCATCATCATCATAGGCTGTAACGAAGATGCCATGTTTCTAAAATAGATCGGTAAAACATAATGTCTCTCAGAGCATGCTAACCTTCCTTTCGGTGTCACGCGCAAAGCGAACGTCGTGCTATTGACGGTGAAGTTTAATTATAAATAAGTGCCACTAAAACATTTTTTTCTCTCTGGATAGTCACTCCTGACTTTTTTGCGATGTCTTTCTTTTTTAAATTATGGTTGTACATTCGCTCTCAAAAAGAGTGGAGTCAACCGCACGGTTCCCTGTAGAAGCATTATAACAATTCCACATTTGTGCGAGAAAATGCGACATGCTGACTTGTTCATTTGTCTCGCAGGAGTATGCAGACCACACTCGCAACGTTGTTGCTGGCGGCCGCCACGTTGTGTCTTGCAAACGACGCATCTAAGACGCCGCCGCCCTCTACTGGCCAGCAACAACAGCAGTTCTACCAACCGCCAAAGCCAGGTAATGCTCACATGTGCAGCGACGAGAGCAAGAACATTTCGCATTATTTCTCGCAGTTCGTTTTCTGTTTTTGTTCTTTTTTTTTTGCGCGCGCAATTGTTCATTGTTCTCGGTGGTGACGAATCGGTACAGCGTGTAGTGAGCCTGCAAGCTAGCAAGCAAGAAAGCTTGCAGTAAGAGCCGCGCTTTACACACAGGTCGAATTTATTAACAGCAGAGCTGTTTAAAGTCGGGGGTAGTGATAAATCCCTACGGAGCTTCTGCAGCTCCCAACCACAGAAATTGGGCAAGCCCCACTACTGGACAGAACGATGGCTTGGGGCAGTTCGTGATCTAGCAAAGACATATTTGCCCAAGCGCAAAATGAACGAGGACAGATGAGAGGACACAAAGCCTGTGTTTTGTCCTCTAATCTTACCTCGCTCGTTTCGCGCTGCGCAAATATGTCGACCCCACTACCCACCTCTGTTCCGCTGAAAATGAAGCTGTCTATACTAGAATGTTCGCGATTGGTAAATTCGTGCGCTCTCCAAAAGAGTCTAGACAGACAGACAGACAGACAGACAGACAGACAGACGGACAGGACAGACGGACGGACGGACGGACGGACGGACGGACGGACGGACGATAGATAGATAGATAGATAGATAGATAGATAGATAGATAGATAGATAGATAGATAGATAGATAGATAGATAGATAGATAGATAGATAGATAGATAGATAGATAGATAGATAGATAGATAGATAGATAGATAGATAGATAGATAGATAGATAGATACCAGAGCAAAGTGCAGGCATAGAAAAAAATGCAAACACTCGGTGTTCCCTTCAGGATACTCAGTGTTTTCCAGGATTCGACTTGCGCAATATGTGCAGACGGCCACACTGTCGGCGAATGTTCATGGACAAGCAAGCCTCTTCGTGAATTGTGCGTGCCTCAATCACAATACAGAGCAGCTGTACGTTACATGTGTTGCGAGAATTAGTCCGTGTCTTTGGATAGGAAGACCAGGCAGGCTGATTTTTTTTATTCGAGAAATTGGCCGCCATTCCGCCCTGTGAAGTGAATGTCCATCGAATCTGTATCGAACACCACACATGCTTATGGGAGGGGGGGGGGGGGTTGGAGGGGAGAGAGAGGTATGTTTTATTACTTTAGAATAATACCACTGAGAATCACTTTGCGGTCGCTTTGGTCGACCGTGATTGGCTTCGCGACCGTTTTCAGCAAGACGAATTTGTTCCTTTGGACGAACATTCTATTCACGCTGTTTTTCTGGTGCCTTTAATTTCCGTGGTCTCCCCGAGGCACTTTTAGAATGAACTGAATGAGTTGCTAGACGGGTCTGCCTTTTATATATGAAAGCGGGAAGCACATGCGGGGAGAAGGAAGGACGGTTTGACGTCATTCGAAGCCCTCTTGTGAAGTGCAAAGCGGCTGCAACCTAATCTTTACCCGGAACGCGTGGGAGGGTGTTCCCATTGTTCACAGGCGCCTTATCATCCAGCATGCTGTTCTGATGTTTGTTTTGTGGTTTTTCTTATTGAAACGAATACTGAGCTGTATGCCGTTTGCCTTCAAATGTTAAAGGGCCCCTGAACCACCCAGAGGTCTAAATTTAGTTGCTGCGTTGCAGGTGTGCACGAGTCTACAGCGAACGCGTTCCTCGGCTCGTCTATACTCCTCCGAATGCTCTTCCTCAGCCTCCGAGGACAAAACGCAACGAGCGCGCGTATCTGCTAGCAGAGGAGCACGCAAGCGCGACCCTCTGTTGGTGATTCAGGGTAGAGCACTGCACGGGCCGTAATTCTCGGCCCGGGCCCGTAACTCGTTCAAATTTACTCGCCCGAACCGGCCCGGTGACGCAAAATGAGACCAGGGCCCGGCCCGAACCCGAGAAAAAATTTCGCCTACCCGGCCCGGCCTGGCCCGACCACAGATCAGGCCCGACTGAGGCCCGACCCAGTAATCTAGGTGGTGTTGCCCGAACATGGAATCGACGGCAAGGTGTTTTAAGTGGCGCTTTGTTGGCGCTTTGTTGCGCCAAATCTGCTGTTTCGCTAACAATTATACTTTAACATACGGTAATTTCTTGTAAAAAGGGGCTCATGGTGCAAACAGTTGAGCGGACATACTGGATACAATGAATGTTTGTTCGGCAGTGGTATACCGTACCCATTTTTTCTGGAAATACACTGGGGATCATGAACAAAGTTTTGTAGCAGACATTGTAGCAAGGAAAGTGATTTGCAGCACGAGTTCAGTTTCGATAGGGAGCTCAATAACAACAAAGGATGGATTGATGGATGGATAAACTTTGTTATGGTCCATCGGAACGCGCTCTAGCACGTTGCGGGCCGCTCCGATATCGGAAGAGAAAGTCCAAGTCTCTCTGCTGCGTCGAGGGCCCGTTGGACTGCCCATATAGCTATTCTAGCGCGGAGATACAGAAATATCTCGTCATATCAATTTTGGTATATATGCATTTCTTTAAACGATCGCGAATGTCCCGAGACCATGTCATGTAAATCATGTTTTACATGGGATGCCTGTCATGATTTGCACGTTATAACCAATAACATGTGTTCGTCATACACTCTTGTCACGCCACACCAATTTTGTTGTGTATCAAGCTAACGAAGCGGCTGCGAGCGCACCATGAGCGTGGCATGTAAATCGTGCCGTAAATGGCATGTATATCATTATTTTCATGTCATCACCTGTAATATACAGGGTGTTTCAAGAAATGTGTCCAACCTTCGCAAAAAATCAGGAAAATGCGATATTTGCTCGGGGCTTTCAGAATTGCTTTTTCTGTAGCGGCAGGAATCTTAAGGTAGTTAAGGACATCATTTAGGACAGTAATTAAGAAAGTTACATTAATTAACTTTTTAATTAGTGGAGTTAGGTGATTGTGTCAAATGGCAGAATTGAAGTTCTTCATGCGAGGAACCCATCCGAGCTTTGAGATTTCGAAAAAGCGTCCTCTAGTAATTGTTGGGGCATAATGAAATTCAACGGAATGCAACGGCTTTCAACAGCGAAAGCCATCGATTTGGGTTGAATTTCATTACTTCGTAATTATTACTAGAGGCCGCTTTTTCGAAATCTCAATGTTGGGATGGGTTTCTGGCACGACGAACTTCAATTCCTCAATTTGACACAGTCGCCTAACTCCACTAATTAAAAAGTTAATTTAATTTTCTTAATTACTGTCTCAAATCATGTCTCTAACCATCTTAAGATGCCTAGCGCTACAGAAAAAGTCATTCACTCATTTTGGACGTCGCAGAAGAATATGGCAGTTGCGCTCTTCCATGTTTCTGTTTAGGTTTCGCCATTGAATTTGGTCGAATTTCATTACTTCGTAATTATTACTAGATGCCAGTTTTTCGAAATCTCAAAGTTGGGTTGGGTTTGTGGCATGAAGATCTTCAATTCTCCCATTTGAGACAACCACCTAACTCCACTAATTAAAAAGGTAATTCATTTAACTTTTTTAATTCCAGTCCCAAATAATTTCTTTAACCATCTTAAACTCCCCGCCACTACAGAAAAACCAATTCTGAAGGCAGCAATCAAATATCGCATTTTCCTGATTTTTTGAGAAGGTCGGACACATTTCTTGAAACACCCTGTATATTTGTCATACAGTCATGTTATGGCATACCAAATTTGGTGTACATCAAATTAACGAAACGGCCAGGAGAGCACGAAGTCGTGGGCGGCTAGATAGATAGATAGATAGATAGATAGATAGATAGATAGATAGATAGATAGATAGATAGATAGATAGATAGATAGATAGATAGATAGATAGATAGATAGATAGATAGATAGATAGATAGATAGATAGATCTCAAAAGTTCGCTAAGCAATGCTTCGCATTTAATAAATACCGACAGCCGAGCGCGTAAATGCCGCGCAGTTTGTGTTTATTTATCGCGTTAGTACGCGTGCGTGCGTGTGTAGACAAGTGAAAACTGCCGCAATTTCTTTCCTGATCAGTTAGAGAACAACTCTATGCTTCATTCGGGGCTGCAAAAGCGCAAGCAATGCGTAAAAAGTGCGTCACTCCGCGTGAAATCAACACCGCGCCGCAGCAGCTTCGGCCGCGCTGGACTAAGTATGGCGGCAATCAGGACGGTCGCGGTACTAAAGTCATTGGAACGGGAAAAGTACCGCGACCGTCCTGCCCGCCGCCATATTTGGTCCAGCGTGGCCGAAGCTGCGGTGGCGCGGTGTTGATTTCACGCGGAGTAACGCATGTTTCACGCATTGAGTGCGCTTTTGCAGCCCCGAATGAAGCATACCGTTGTTCTCTAACTGATTAGGAAAGAAATAGCGGCAGTTTTCACTTGCCTACACGCGCACGCGTACTAACGCGATAAAGAAATGCGAACTGCGCCGTTTCGAAACGGCCTCTCCTGGTTGTTTCGTTAATGGGATGTATACCAATTTTGGTATGGCATAACATGACTGTATGACGAATATAATCTACAGGTGGTAACATGAAAATATTGGCATGTAAGCCATGTACGGCACGAGTTACATGCCACGCTCATGGTGCGCTCGCGGACGCTTCGCGAGCTTGATACACATGAAAATTGATATGGTGTCACAAGAGTGTATGACGAACATAAGTTAATGCTCATAACGTGCAAATCATGGCAGGCATAAAATGTAAAACATAATTTACGTGACATGGTCTCGGTGCGCTCGCGGTCGTTTATTGAAATGCATATACACCAAAATTGATATAACGAGATATTTCTGTATGACGAAAGTTAGTGACTGGTGGTAACATGAAAATCATGACTTGCATGTCATGTACAGCATCACTTACTTGCCACGCTAATGGTGCGCTCGCGGCCGGTTCAGTAGCTTGATATACACCAAAATTGGTATAGCGCGAGGTGACTGTATGACGAACATGAATGACAGGTGGTAACGTGAAAATCATCACATGCATGACATGTACGGCATGGTTTACATTACACTGTTTTTGTGCGCTTCCGGCCGTTTTGTTAACCTAGTGTATACCAAATTTGGTATGGCATGACATGGGTGCGTGACGAACATAAATTACAGGGATATACCATGTTGTACATGCATGCATGACAAATATGCGTTATATAGCGAACTAGGTGTCATGACATGAATTACTTCATCTGCCTCAAAGACGAACAAGGGGATAATGCAGCTCTTTGCTGGCTGCTTCGCATTAGATTGATCCCCACAATGCGTGGGATCTGCCGAATTGACACAAAAGGCACAATTATACAGTGACGTCACGCGCTACCAATCTTGGTGCATATCAAGCCAGCGAACCGGCCGCGGGTGCACCATGGGCATGGCACGTAAATCATGCCTTACATGACATGCGTGCCATTATTTTCATGGTAAACACTGTTATTTATGTTCGTCATACAGTCACGTCATGCAATAACAATCTGTAGCAGTCAGTTTTCATGGCGCACTGATCGTTATATGTGAGCCCAAAGGCGTCAACTTTACGCCAAACATAGTTAAGAGCTGCCCGGCAATGTTACTGTGCATGAACCTTCTGCGGCAACCACGCGAAGCAAGCTGCACTAGTGCAGCGGAGACGCAAACATTCCCCGAAACAACATTTGCGCATTCTCAATGAAACGCTTGCCTCACAAAGCCGGGTATCAATCATGTGAACAAATTTTTCGCGCCGTATTCTGCGCAGCCACGCAGCCCATCGTTTGGCATCCTTTTTCCCGCTGGGAATAACAAAGAGAGCTTTGTCCGTTTCCCGCCGGTTGCTGCACCCAAAAGCGCAGCACCCAGGCCTTCTTCGATGCCTCAACAGGCTTGCGATGAAGTGTCAAAACGATACGGGATGTCGAAATGTTCCTGCTCGCTTTTCTGAGGCTATCATAATCATCATCATCATCATCAGCCTGTCTACGCACACTGCAGAGCAAAGGCCTCTCCCATGTTCCGCCAATCAACCCGGTCCTGTGCTTTCTGCTGCCACGTTATACCTACAAACTTCTTAATCTCATCTACCAACCTAATTTTCTGTCTCCCCCTCACGCGTTTGCCATCTCTTGGAATCCTGTCAGTTACCCTTAATGACCACCGGTTATCCTGCCGACGTGCTACGTGCGCGGCCCATATCCGTTTCTTCTTCTTGATTTCAACTATGATGTCCTTAACCCCCGTTTGTTCCCTGACCCACAATGCTCTCTTCCTGTCTCTTAAGGTTACACCTGTCATTTTCCTTTCCATCGCTCGCTGCGTCGTCTTCAATTTACGTTGAACCCTCTTTGTAAGTCTCCAGGTTTCTGCTCCGTAGGTAAGTACCGGTAAGATGCAGCTGTTATATACCTTCCTCTTGAGGGATAGTGGTAGATTACCATTCATGATTTGATAATGCTTGCCGAATGAGCCCCATCTCATCCTTATTCTTCTAGTTATTTCTCTCTCATGGTTCGGCTCCGCGGTTACTCCGAGGCTCCGAGGCTATAAAAGCAATTAAAAGCAATAGCCCTTCAAAGCGCCGTGCGTCGGAGGCCGGGAGACGCTAGCGAGGCGAGCGAGCTGGACCATTTATGTGGCGAAGCCGCCGAAAGGGCAGGGCGGCGAAGAGAAAACGAACGCGGTACTTTTCCCGTTCCATTGGCTTTAGATAAAATTGCATCGCCGCGCCATCTGACGTAGAAAGTGCGCGTGCGCGTCCTTTCAATCTCGCAGCCATATCTTTTTACTGGCTTGCAGCGGACCAGCGATTACATGTAGCGTTTAGCGCTAGGCGTCGCTTTCTTTCTTCAATCCGTGACGCGCTCAATTCGACGGGAGTACAGAGGCGGTGAAGTGTACGCGACTCGCTATGCCCTGATTAAAGAGATAGGATATCTTGTCTCAGTGGCAAAACCAGTGCCATACACATCATTATTTCTCTTCTCTGCACGTTCGTTTTAGTTGAAGCGTACCATGTGATACTGAAACACGAACGAGGGCACGGAAAAGGAAAACGCGTTGAGCCGCTTGACACAACTTTGCGACTTCGCCCTAACACACCTAAAGAAAAAAAAGACACCCCACCACAACATATAATCCAGGAATTCCGTGCACTCCAGCATAAATATAGAGATTGCTCCGAATACTACACAGACGGCTCGAAAACGGAAAATCATATGGGTATTGGGATCGTAACAGGGGAATGTGCTGTCAGTGTTAGACTTCCTCAGTGCATATCCATTTTCACAGCTGAGGCTTATGCCTTGTATGAAGCAGTTCGAAATAGCACAACTGGGGAACATAAGAAGGCGATAATATACACGGACTCGTTAAGTGCGCCAAAAGCTTTACATACGAAATGTTAATGTGAACCTTTAGTTGGTGACATTTTAAATATGGTCGTTCGGAGTAGCCAAACCGTTTCTATTCGTTTCTGCTGGGTCCCAAGCCATGTAGGGATACCTGGCAACGAAAAAGCAGATAAATACGCTTCTTTAGCAGCACACAAAGGACTTAAAAAATAAAAATCCCCTGAAAGATAGCAATAGAAAAATTCGTCAAGCACTGTTAACTAAATGGCAGCATCAGTGGAACTCGTGTACGAACAATAAGCTCCTGTAGTTTACTACAGGAGCTTATTGGAGCTTATTGGAGTTTACTACAGGAGCCATTATTATACGAAGAGACGAAAATATTTCAGTGAGCTATACAAATATCATACGCCAATCCACCCTACTCTGCTTCTTGGAGAGGATCCACTCGTACCCTTGGCTTCTGTGCTAAACTTCCTAAAAGAATGTGGCTTCTTAAATAAACTTTAAAACTGCACCATTTCAATATTCAGTACTCAAAACACCTTGTGACTGGCGCAGCATAGCCTTAGTTGCTTTTGCACCATAAAAACCGAATTAACTAACATTCTGCGTGCCAATCAGGTATTCTACTGCAGAGCCACGCCATGTCTATAAGTTGGTTTGGAAAAGCAGCCTATGCAGGCGTAACGTCAAATGTGGTTGTGGTGCTGGCTATCTAATGTTACAAGGAAGCAATAAACACTACACATGTACTCCTACGATACAGGCGTCATATTAGATTAACGTCTGTGGTTCCAGTGTTGACTCCTCTTTTATAGCAGTCTAATAAACATTGCATTTGTATTCCTATGATTTAGCAAGCTATATTGAAGCATTGCTCGACACCGGAGGAATACATTAACGAAAGTTACGATGGTATTCACATGCTTGCACCCTAAAGTGCACTTAGTTTCGATAATACTGACGTACGTACTCTAACGTGAGGGCACTCTAACGTTGCACCATAAGTTACCCTTTAAACCCCAGTGTTGTTGACGTGCCTGGTAAACCCACGGTGTGCACACAGCTACTACGCTTACAAAAACACGTCGAACCACCTCGTAACGCTTGGCTCAAAGCCATAAAATACAGCATAGTAGTACTCGCTGACTGCTTCGCATGAAACCGATTCCCACAACGCGTGGGATCTGGCGAATTTTTTAATCGTTGGTCTTTGTATGTGTTTCCAGGACACGTACAAAGACACGTACAAACGACATTTCCCGCCTTCCTTCGGCCTTAGAAGTCCGCCTCGGTGGTACATTGGTTATGGTGCTCGGCTGCTGAACCGAAGGTCACGAGTTCGATCCCGGGCGCGGCGGTCGCATTTAGATGGTGGCAAAATACTAGAGGCCCGAGTACTGTGCGATGTCGGTGTTCGTGAAAGAACACCAGATGGTCGAAATTTCCAGAGCCCTATAGTACGGCGTGCCTCATAATCATATCGTGATTTTGGCACGTAAAACCCCCGATGTTATTATTATTATTATTATTATTATTATTATTATTATTATTATTATTATTATTATTATTATATTATTATTATTAATTTATGACGGGGTCCACCAAGACTTCAGTGACGCATTTCCGTCACGGAAATGACGTCGAAAAAATATACATTATACAAATATACAAAAATATACAAAGTAATAACCACGGGCATCGAACCCACGACCGCTCGGTCCGCAACACCAGATGCCGGGCACGCTATCCACTGCGCCACGGTCACTTTTTTTTTTCTTTCATGGTATTTATTGTAATGCGTATTTGAAATTATCGCAAACGCTATGACGTAGTGATGCATTCACTTAGCGACAATAATCGCACAAGCACTGCACAAGCATTCAAAGGCTTACATGCATATATACTGTGCAAGTCCAGAGCAACAGGAAAAGTTCTTCAAAGCTTGTCACACGTGGAGGCTGGTAAGGATGAACACCTCATCAAGATGGGGTGCCAGTCTGGTCTCATGTCAAGTTCTTCGTAAATGTCCTTTAGATGGAGAGCCATACGCATGAAATGCATACTTGAAGCAGTGGTTAGTTCTGCATTACGGTCTTGCATGCGCGTTTTTCAAAGACTGTGCAGTCCCATAAGGAAAAACATGTCAAAGGGCACTTCATCAAGAGACGTTGGGAGAAGGTGACGTATAGTATGTGAGTTAATGTTAAAATATTTTTGAACAGTTCGTTGAAGAATGTCCCAAAACCGAATGGCATCTTTGCAGCTAATAAAACAGTGTTCTACTGTCTCTGGTACATCGCAGAGACGACAGTTGACTGAAGAAACAAAAATACCTTTTCTCTGCAACCATGATTTCACCGGCAGTGTATCAGTATAGAGTTTGTAAAAGAAGGTTTTTGTATCAGGAGAAAGATACATTTTCCGAACTCGTTTTAGTACATCATGCACTGGAAGGTCACAGACTCTGGAGGCTTTACAAACGCGCCTTTTATATCTGCCACTCTCCCGGTTGGCTGGGTGGTGTTGACCTCTGGGAGTGGTAAGGTGAAGTAATTCGTCATTACTGTGGCCTCCGCGATTAGCACCTGCAACGCGTTACACGTCCGTCCCGTTCGGCGCGTTTTCAATAGAAGTTGAATTTTGTCAATGCCTTAAAGGAGTACTGACACGATTTTGAAGTGCAGCAAAACGGACGTTTTTGTTTTCCTTGGCATGTAGTTTCCTTGGCACGCTCTCCCCACACCGCATCCGGGAAACACGTGTAAATATTTAAGTTTGATTTTAAAGTTTTCATATCCCAGCATCTGCAAGGCAGCTTCACCGCATGGAGAGCCCTATGACGTTTCATGTCAGCTCACTTGGTTTGCGAAATCTCGGGTGCTGCATGCAGCCTAAACACAGAAATTGCTGTCGGAGGCACTGGACGACAGTTCACTCATCATGAACCACGTTCGACTGACAGCAAAGGACAGCAGGTGCATATTTCGTGGGTTGCAGTCTGCCCGTGACGTCACGGGCAGACTTGACACGTCACTATGAAGCCGCCCTCTCGAAACCGAAACTGCTGGTTGAAAGAAGCGGTATTAAAAATATACGCAATGCATCCCCAGGCACCACGGCACTCTTTTTAGCGTTCTCGACACCCGTGCTTTCATTTAGAGCAACAACCCGAAAATTTTTAAAATTCATGTCAGTACTCCTTTAACACACCGCGAGGTGGCGACCTTTGCCCAAGCGCCGTAAAAGCGTCGGCCTGGCTCATAGCATCACGCTAATACAAACAAAAAAAAAATCACAGCATATCCACGGAGTGAATGATGATGAGTTGGCGAAGCTGCGGAGGTTCATCGGTAAACCGTGAATCTACCGTGAATTCTGCCCAGTACATCATCACCGACGTGAGATCGGGCGCGTTTATAATAAGGTTCGATGAGAGTTATGACGACTTGCAGCTCACTTTAATTTTACATGTACGCTGTGAATTTTCACTGTTTAGAAAAACCATTGCTTTAGAAAACATCTGGCGTCTTTTCGTTTTGCTTTTAGAAAACATCTGGCGTCTTTCGTTGGTTTATTTCATCAATCAACGGCGTTTTGAACAAAATTTTTGTTGTTTAATCACGCACAGGAGAAATCTCACCAGGCACTACCTTGGAGGTAAACAATGGCTGCTAATGGGAATGAGAGACAGAAGAAGTCGGCTTTTAGCTAACACTTACACTTCTACTTCTACTAACGTTTCCTACTGGAACATGCCAATGGCTGCTAATGGGGAATGAGAGACAGAAGAATTCAGCTTTTAGTTAACGCGCACGCTGCGAATTTTTTATTGTTCAACAACGCACAGGAGAAATCTCCCACCGGCACCACCTTGGAGGTCAAGATCTGGTACTAGCGTTACGACTGGTTACGCACTACGAGGGACGAACGGGTGCCGCTTTAAGGAGCTTCGCCCCTAAAATAGCTCTGCGACGCGCGCCTGCCTCACCTGGCTGTACCACCGCGTTCCCCGCCTACGCGCTCGCGCCGAGAAAAATTGCGGCCAGGCTACCGAGGCGGCACGACGCGCTTTGCGTTTCCCTCTAGTCCGGCCGTGGTGTTCAATCACATTTTAACATGCCGCGGGATGGTGACCAGGTTCTGCGTCCAATATGCGACGCTCTTCTGGCTATCACACCTCGTTCTCTGATTACGCTTTCACCGTTAACTACTGCAGCTACCACAAGGGTTTGTTTTATCATTTAACATGGACTTTAGTCGTCGGGATGGAGATGTACCACCAATCATCAAAGTGGGTGCCAGACATCAATATACATTGTGCAAACTCTCTTATATCAATGTACAGTAAGCATTCAGCTACTTCTGTAACGGCACGCTTTACTTTCGTGTTATTCCGATTCCTATGACGGAGGGATCAACCATGTCATTATTATTATTATTATTATTATTATTATTATTATTATTATTATTATTATTATTATTATTATTATTATTATTGCGTCTTTAGAAGAAAAGTGTCCTGTAACCGAACTGCGCCAGCATTATGAGCGCGAGCCGTCGAGTACACACTCTTCATGTATATTTGGCTCAACGCGTGTTTAATTGGATGTTTTGGCTGTCATAACTGGGCCACGCTTATAATTCGGGCGCTACCTTTCATCCCGGCGCAGAGGTTGTGCAAAAGCATCTGCACAAACTGTTCGTGGAGGAGCTGGACAAGGATGGCGACCAGTACGTCAACGCGGCCGAGCTGAAAGAGTATCTCAAGAAGTTCCACAGCCGTCTCATCCTGGACAGTATCGACAAGCAGTGGGTCTACTTCGACAAGGAGATGCAGGAGAAGACACCCGGCGTCAAGGTGCTCAAGTGGGAAACCTACAAGAAGCTTTCTTTCCCGGACAGAGGTCAGTACACATGCGCTCGTGTTTGCTAACACGCATCATGATTTTTTTTTCGCTTCTCCCCCCCCCCCCCTCTTTTTTTGGCGACCAGATAAAGCACATAGTGCTTCCATTTGAGCGAAATAGATTTATATATGTCTGTTACATCTGTACTTGGCTTCGAGTATCCAGCATCTTCTGGTTCAAGAGTTGCTGTTATTTATCTTTGATGAAAACCAGCAGATAATTAAGTCAAGAGAGGCATAGGGGACGTTAATTGTACTGTGTTATGTGTGTTTTAACAATTGAGATATAGATGTGGAGAAAGTAAAGTGGACAAAGAGACAACTTGCCGCTGGCAGGGACCGACCTGTGACCTTCGGATGACGGTTCGGTCGCAGGTTCGGTCCCTGCCAGCGGCAAGTTGTCTCTTTGTCCACTTTACTTTCTCCACATCTATATCACAATTGTTAAAACACACTTAAAACAGTACAGTTAACGTCCCCTGTGCCTCTCTTGGCTTCATTATCTGCTGGTTTTCATTACGAATCTATCAAACGAAGAAGCGAGCCCTCAAAAATTCCTTTCCTCCATTCAGTTATTTACCTTTATAACATTCCCTAATTTATTTATTTATTTATTTATTTATTTATTTATTTATTTATTTATTTATTTATTTATTTATTTATTCAACAACACTACCGATACTATTCGACATCATTGGAGGATGAACACTATTAAAATGTCACATACAAAAAGTCATAAAAGAGAGAACAAAACAAAAATTGAATAGTGCACTGAAAATTGATTAGTACAGGGCAACCTAGACACTGCTGAAACCACTATACAATAGCGGCCGTAGAAAACCTCAGCAGCACGAACAACAGTAAAAATGAAAGTATTTCGCGTGATTATGCGCGTTTTCAGTCGTTTTCAGTTGTATATTACTCAAGTTGTTACTACTAGCCGGTGATATCGAAGCCAATCCTGGCCCTCTCTCTGATTCTTCGTCGCGCGAACTTGTCAGTGCAATGAAAGAGCTACAATCTGGGCAGGCAGCGATACTTGATGAATTGAAATCAATCCGTCTAACACTTTCGGATCACGAGAAATCGTTCAATGAATTTAAAACAAGACTTGAAAAAATTGAATCGGAGTGCTTGTCGTTCAACACTCTGCAAGTTGACGTGAAAAAACTTCAAGTAGCTACTGATGAATGCGCAAGCCAAGTTTCATCGCTGTCTGCTCGGATGGATGATGCGGATAACAGGTCCCGTCGCAATAATCTTGTTTTCTTTGGTGTCAGTGATACGCAAAAAGAATCTTGGCAAGAAAGCGAACGACTAATCCTTGATCTCTGCAAGACATCCCTCGGTCTAACTATTGATTCTAGTTCTATTGAGCGTGCGCACAGACTGGGCTCCTACAAACATGGTAGAAATCGACCCGTAATTGTTAGGTTCGGAAATTTTAAAGTAAAACAAAACATCCTTTTTCAAAGCGAAAAATTCAAAGGATCTGACTATGGTGTCAGCGAAGACTTTTCTTCGCAAACGCGCTTAGCCCGCGAATAACTAGTGCAGTTTGGGAAGGCCCGTAAACTTGACTTCAAGCTCCGATACGACACCCTTTACTGCAATAACAAAACCTACATTTATGACCACTCTGCGCAGAAGGTCGTTGAGCGTGTATCCTAGCGCCAGATTACACATCGAAATGAACCGAGTCGACCACGTCGTACGCCCCTGTCATTCCTATACACAAATATCCGTAGCTTAATACCTAAGCGGGACTTGCTTTGTAGTCTCGTTCCTCATCTTCGGCTAATGTAGTCTTATTAGCCGAAACATGGCTTAATTCGTCTATCCTAGATTCTGAGTTGTTACCATCATTTCCTAATTTTGATGTATTTCGTAAAGATACACCCGATGGCTCGCGTGGTGGTGGCGTTCTTATTGCCACAAACCGGTCCTTGCTTTGCACGTCAGTAAAACTATTGTCTAATGTCGAATTCTTCTGGATTTGTTGTAATGCTACGTTGCCGCGTATGCTTATCGGTGTCTGTTGTCGACCACCTAGTAGCGTCAGCTCGTTCAATGAAAACTTTCATGAATGCCTGCAAACCATCAAGGAAGCCTATCCTAACTCTCCTATCGTTATCTTCGGTGATTTCAACTTTCCTTTGATCGACTGGACTAACCCTGCAGTCACGCTGTCAAGAAATAGCTTCGAAAGTGATTTCCTGAACACATGTCTTACATTCGGCCTATCTCAACTAGTCACTGAGCCAACACGCATTTCAAATCATTCTTCAAACATTCTCGACCTACTATTTACAACAGACGCCGACATCTGTTCCTCACTGACTTATCTTCCACCACTAAGGGATCACTGGGTTCATGGTACCTTGTCCAGTTATATAAAGAACAGCAAGAAAACTTTAAAAACTCTGACACTGTACGACAGAGGTGACTACGCTTCTATGGCTGATGAACTAGCCGTCTTTTGTGATGAATTCGAAAATCATTATTACTCGCGCTCCATTGAAACTAACTGGTCAATGTTTAAAAATGAGATATTACGTCTAATCGCAAAATATGTCCCCACCATTACTGTTAAAGAGCGAGCACAGTCCCCGTGGCTTAACGGTAAACTAAAGAACCTCAACAATAGGGAAAAAAGATTATTCAGATCTGCTAAGCGTTCCAATTCTACCACTGCTTGGGCGAGATACTTCACTGTAGCTGAGGATTATGCAACTTCAATCACGCAAGCCAAACGTCACTTTTACGGAACCACGCTACCTTCTTTGCTGCGCAACAATCCCGAACGGTTCTGGAAAACTATAAAACCCGGAGAGACGGGTGGCATTTCACTAATCGATTCTAATAGTTGTCCAATTGCCAAAGAGGATGTCGCTATTGTACCAAACAATACCTTTTGCTCAGTTTTCACCCCTGAAACCACTCAGAACCTTCCTTCATTTCCGTCCTACGCGCATTCGCTCATGAATTGTATTACCTTCAGCCCAAGTGGCATTGTTCATGTCATCGACAACTTAAAAAATTCGTCAGCTGCTGGAACTGACGGTATCAATACCAAGGTGCTCAAAAACACTGAACGTGTAACCAGTGTTATATTATCGCTAATATTTCAGCAATCACTAGATACAGGTTCTGTACCAGAGGACTGGCGGATCGGGAAGGTCGTCCCTGTCTTCAAGAAAGGTAGTCGGTCGTCTCCTAACAATTACCTTCCCATATCTATCACCAGTGTCTGTTGCAAAATAATGGAGCATATCGTGTACTCTGAAGTAGCGCGTTTTTTGTCTGCTAACAATTTTTTCCATCCCAATCAGTATGGTTTTCGTCCCGGTCATTCTTGTGAAACTCAGCTAGCCCTTTTCCTGCATGAAATTCACTCGCACCTTGATAATAATATCCCCGCTGATGCCATATTTCTTGATTTCGAAAAAGCATTTGATAAGGTTTCCCATCATCACTTACTGCTTAAACTTTCATGCCTGAACTTAGACCCCTCCGTGCTCAACTGGATTCGCGAATTCCTAACCCATCGCAGGCAGTTTGTTGTTGCTAACTCCTGCAAATCTCCCCTCTGGCGTTCCAAAAGGTACGGTACTAGGCCCCCTCCTCTTTTCAATTTACATTAACGACTTGCCACGTAACATCAACTCTAACATTAGATTATTCGCTGATGATTGCGTGCTGTATCACCCTGTAACTAATATCTTACATTCTTCCGTTTTACAGACAGATCTTAACACTATACAGGAATGGTGTAAAGACTGGTTAATGTCCCTAAATATTAACAAAACTTTTGTAATGACTTTTCATCGACGTAAAGACTACATCGCTAACACTTACACTCTACACAATTACCCCGTAGCCGCTGCTAACACTACCAAATACTTAGGTGTTCATATCTATCTGATTTAACATGGTCACAACACATAATTGGCATTACTAACTCTGCTAATCGAGTTCTCGGATACCTTCGTCGCAACCTTGCCTCGGCACCTTCTTCTACTAAACTAATAGCTTATAAAACACTCGTAAGGCCTAAACTTGAGTATGCTAATGCCATTTTTGATCCTCATCAAGCTAACCTTTCTACTATGCTCGAATCCATCCAGAACCGTGCTTCCAGATTCATTATCGCGAATTACTCGACTAACATAAGTGTGTCAGCAGTCAAATCTCAACTTAGCCTTCCTCATCTTGCCACTCGCCGTAAAGTTTCACGTTTGTGCCTGTATCATAAGTTCTTCCATTCCTTGCCACCAGGCAATGCATTCATCAGACCTGCACATCGGACATCGCGCCATTCTCACCCCAACGCCGTCTATTCCGTATGCTCTAAAACAAACACCTTCCAGAAGTCATTTTTCCTGCAGACTGCGCAAGACTGGAACGACCTTCCCGCCCACATCGCCATGTCATCCCAGTTTGCCCAATTTAAAACTGCATAAAAAGCCATATTTTATCCTTGTAAATGTGATCTACTGCTGTTTTTCTTTTTTTTGTTGTTATTGTTGGTGCTGTTCTTGCTTTTTTGGTTTCTTTTTATCTATCATGTTTTCTTGCCCACCCTCATGTAATGTCGCTCGCGACCCTTGAGCGTGAAAAAAATGCATTCAGTCCCAGCTGTGCATTTAGTCCCAGCTTTTAGTGCAAGCTTGCAAAAGCCACGCCACTCAGTTCGTCGAGTGCTCGACGGGGGTGGTATATGAAATCCCTCTGACTTGCGGGAAAGTATACATCGGCCAAACGGGCCGGTGTATAAATGAACGACTAAGGGAACACCAGCTTTCGATAAAGAACGGACAAGGTTCTAATTTGCCTATTCACTGCAGCGCATGCCCATCGACTGCCTGTGGCAAACCGTGCCAGCCTTTGCTGGCAACAACAAAAATCTTGAGGCGTAGTCAGAACCAGTTGGCACGCGAGCTTGCCGAGGCTTTCTTCATCAAGAAAAAAAAGAGGCGTTTGCGTCAGTGATACCTCCATAACATTGTACAATAATGAAAGCAGGTTTCTCGCATGCGCATAGATGATTTTGCGGTTTGTGTCGCATAAATATGCGTTTTGTTTTCAACAAAATTCAGTCGTGAGTCTGCGCCCGTCCTCGTTCACTTTCTTGTCCGTGTTTACTTTGCGCAGCACCTTGTTTCATGTTCAAGTCGCAGCTGATACATTAATACAGTAAAACAGTATTATCGATCCGCTTCAGCTTCCATCACGTTGATTATTAATTATGCTTTATTGAAGGAAAGATCTTGGGAGCCTGGTCGCACAGCAACTCAGCCCAGAAAGTCACACGAGCCCTCCTGCGGTACATGAAAGCAACTTCATTGAGCGACCGCCTGTGAAACTCGGCACTGTGTGTGTGATGTGAAATGTGTCTCTCTTTTACTCCGTTATTGCCATCCCCATGTGTAGGGCAGCAAAGTGGACGTATTAGTTAACCTCCCTACCTTTCCTATGTTCCTTCTCTCTCTCTTAGTACGATTTGTGTGTATACGGTATCAGCTCTGTATGCGAGTCTCGCGGTTTTCAGGATAACTTACTCTCCAAAAGTACTATGTTTGTGCCTCCGCTACCAAAGCTCGCGTGTCAGTTCATTCCAAGTGATTCACTTTCGTTGTCAGCGGTACAGAGTAGTCCCGCTATATATTATCTGCGGCTGCTCAATCTAATTTGCTCTTTTACATATGAAAAAGGACTTAAATAGCATTTCATCAAAATGTCAATTTCGACTAGCTTCGCTTTCTCGAAAACATTTCAGTGACTCTTGAGCGACCGTGGCCGATCCGTTCTGTTGCCCAACATTGATAGTTAAGTTCAGCATTTAACTTCTTTTGAATGGCGTGATGACAAAGAATGACACCGGGGTTTGGCGCGCCGATAGCTAGGGCGAAACGAAGGAGAACAGCCGGCCTCTGTTCTCTCTGCAGGCGAAAGTGCTACATTTGCGGCATGCCCCGCTGAAACAGGTGCGCAGTAGCTGCTCATTCCACACCATATTTTGGCCACCATCTCAATTGTGCTCGAAAATTTTTTTTGCTTATTTCTTGCATTGAAAGCAGTGAATTGCTGGAACATTTTGGAGCCTTACTAATTTCGCAGAATATCGTTTGTCAGAAGAATTGTTCTGAGAGTATCTTTTCTCGTTTCAATACCAAACTTGGCTTAGATATCGAATGCGTTTGTCTAAGGTGTCCGAGGCTCACTAATATTGCTGCAATTTTTCAGTCACACACGCCTACAGAAAATGTGCCAAAATGTTCCAATGTTTGCCTTTTTTTCCTTGTAATATAATTCGCTTGGTATGAATATTCGAGTAATAAATACTCTAAAGAAGGTATATTTTGCGATAAAGATATTTTCAGATTACTGATGTTTCGAAATTTTACGAGAAAATATCACAATTTTAAGCAATCAGTTTAGTCCACATTGAGACGAAATTTGCACTGCTTGGTGCTCCAATTAAAACGCAGCTTTATACTTCAATCGATAGGAAATTAGTAGTTCTTATATGGTTTTATCACATTTTTTTTGTTTAACGAAGAAAATTATTCTTGAAGTTCCCTACTGACGCCAATGGGAAACTTCAAGGAGGAAGCTGCTGTAGGGCTCCGTGTTTTGGGATAATCCGAAAAATCCGATAAACACTCGGCGGTAAAATTTTTGAAAATTCGGTTTTATTCGATAAGCTCAGTTTTTGAAAGGGCATTTTCAAAGCTGATAATTATCGAACCAAAGGAGCGCACCTCCATCAGCGGCAGCAACCTCGTAAAGTATGCTTGTGTCTATTACAACAAGCTTTAAGGTTGTAATACGAACAAACGGAGGTGTTTCGTATTTAAGTATTTGTACTTATATGTGTGTGTGTGTTTGCGTGTTCAAACCTTCCATACATCTAAAGTACACTTAGTGCGTTCACATGTTTTCATCTTCAGATATGTCATCTAAGATTTGGGAGTACTGAGAATAATAATAATAATAGGCCCTTTATTTTTCATCAAGAAGATTAGGGAGAATGGGAGAAAAAGCTGAGAAGCAGCTTTACTGGCTCCTTCTACCCCTTTGGCGAGTTTAGAGCAGTGCACATGAACAGTCTTATTAACAGGGCAAATGAACAGGAAGTGAGCAAAATGAAAGTATGGAAAAGCAGGATTATCAGCAACCATGCAACGCATTTTTATTGAAAATAATATTAATAAGAGGGCATTGCAACAACTTATAATGCAAAATTAGACACCGAATTTCGGAGAATTAAAGATTTAAGAGAAGTAAACTCCGAAAGACACCCTCCAATTTTCAAGAAATATAAACTACGAAAACACGGAGCCCTACGTATGATCAAATGTGAAGATAGCTGTCAATGGGGAACTTGAAGAATAATTTTCTTCCTTAAAACAAAAATTGTAATAAAACTGGCCATACAAGAAGAAATGTTTATTTCCTTTCGATAAAGCTGATTTTTAATTGGAGCACCACGTGGTGTAAATTGCGCCTCAATGTAGACCTTGTGTTTTTTTTCTAGTAAAATTTAGAAACATTAGTGGTCTGAAAATATTTTTATCGCAAGATATACCTTATTTAGAGTAAGTGTTCATTACTCGGATATTCATGCAAAGCGAAATATTACAAGGAAAAAAAGCAAACATGGAACATTTTCGCAAATTGCCTGGAGGCAGGCATTTGAATCGCGCGGATACATTGCGAATACAAGCCGAGGATTACACACTAACGAGTCCAAAGTCCTTTGTGGCTCACGGTGCTTTAGACAAAGCTGAGTTCAGAGATATTTGTATAACATTAATGAAAACATTTTTTGTATTGTGTCTACTAAGCTTTACCACAATGCTGTGATATCAATGTAGAGATCGCAGTATCGATAGATGAATAATTTAACTTAAAAAGTAAATTAATAAATTTAAGTACTGTACTAAAAAAATGGACCCGAAAGGTGCTTTCAGCTGTCACACCCTTCTGACCACGTCGTATTCACTGACATACGCTAACTTTCACCGTTTCGTGTAACGAAGCTTGACATATTTGAGCCACGGTGGGGCACGTGCACTTGGAAAGCCACTGCTTCTGAACAGTGCCGTTATTTCGCGGAAGTGTCGATAGCTGGGCCAGCGCACGTGCTTGCGAGCACCACTTTCACACTCTTCGCAGACCTGGAGAAAGCCGGCGAAGAGGGGAAGCAGGCGAAGGCGATGCTGGAGCGCACCGAGCGTCGCTGGAAGCTTGCCGACTTCGACAACGATGGTGCTTTGGACAAGGCTGAGTTCAAAAGTTTCCTGCACCCCGAGGAAGACGAGCGTGTTCGAGACGTTGTTGTCACCGAGGCCACCGAGCTGATGGACACCGACAAGAATGGCATCGTCTCCTTCGAGGAGTACATGGAGCACCTGAAGCGCGTCTCCGGACCGGAAAAGGACAAGGACAAGAACTGGGCACCGGTACGGTTCTGTTTGCGCACTCTTTAAGTGCAATTTATTTATCTGGCTTCATACTTACATATACGCCACCGTGTGATCGAACCGATGTGGATGGTTAAGCGCATAATGCGCGCATGTAAAACACTGGACCGCATTTTGCGAGTCGATATCCTTTTCTAGCTAAATAGCTCTAACAACACGGTTTCAAATATTAGCACAGTGCTTGAAATGCTCCCGTTGTCGTCGGCGGCCTTCGAGTGACCGTTAGCCAGATCTTGCGAAATGTTCAGAACAGCGCGGCCTCTGGCACTTTCTACAGGACCTCATTACGCACGCTAGTTAGTGCCAAACAATTTGAAAAAATATATATTGCATCCGAATTCTTCTTAGCGTTTGTTCACAATATTTTCTCGTGGTTGTGACGGTGAAGAAAGCAAAACGCAGCCGGCAATGATGAAACGCTTTATTGGGCGGGCTCGTGCCCACTCAAAGTGTAGCGAAAGCGGCCAGCACAGGCGTCAATAATCTGATAAGCAGGAAAGTCCGTAGGAAATTTATTCATGTGGCATCGATGATTCGAGTGTTCTCGCGGCGTTAAATCCAGAATAAAGTCTGACGTTCACGTTGTGCACGTAATCTGATCGGGACGTTCTAAAATAATCGGGAATGTTCCCAGACATTCGGGCGCGGTTTGCAGAAGGCATTGGGTTAGCGTGTAGCGGGGCGATTACATCAAAATAGAAAAAGAAGCGCGCGTGGCAATATCACTGAAGCTGTAACGTCTCGTACTCTGTCTTTTTATCTGTCATTTTCAACAGTCGCACTCCGAAGTCAGACAATAACTACATTCCAAAGACAGGTACACGGCACCATACACTTGATTTTCATCTTTTCTCGCCGAGACCGGATTACCTGTGTTCGGAGGCCAGTGCGGGTAACAGAAGCTAATATGGCAATAGAAGCTAATATAACACGCAACACGAAAGTGAAACGTGTCTTCACAGAAGTAGTGCTTATTGTGTAGTGATATATGAGAGCTTGTACAATGTCTATTGATGTTTGGCAGCTATAGTACCGTTTGACGTGGATGCACCCATGTTGACGCCTATGTCTCCATCGTGACGACTAACGCCCATGATCATGATTAAGTAGTTGTGGTAACTGAAGTTGTGAACATATATTCGGACACATCGAATCGTGATTCCAGCGTAAAGATGACATCAACAAGCTCATAATCAACACTGGTACCCGATATACACTTTTTCAAAACGTCGCCACTTAAAGGAGTACTGACACGATTTTGTAGTGCAGCAAAACGGACATTTTTGGTTTCCTTGGCATGTAGTGTTAACGCTCTCCCCACACCGCATCCGGGAAACACGTATAAATAATTAAGTTTGATTTTAAAGTTTTCATCTCCCAGCATATGCAAGGCAGCTTCGCCGCATGGAGAGCCCTATGACGTTTCAAGTCAGCTCACTTGGTTTGCGAAATCTGGGTTCTGCATGCAGCCTAAATCACAGAAATCGCTGTCGGAGGCACTGGACGACAGTGCACTCATCATGAACCACGTTCGACTGACAGCAAAGGACAGCAGGTGCATATTTCGTGGGTCGCAGTCTGCCCGTGACGTCACGGGCAGACTTGACACGTCACTATGAAGCCGCCCTCTCGAAACCGAAACCGAAACTGCTGGTTGAAAGAACCGGTATTAAAAATATATGCAATGCATCCCCAGGCACCACGACACTCTTTTTGGGGTTCTCGACACCCGTGCTTTCATTTAGAGCAACAACCCGAAAAATTTAAAAATTCATGTCAGTACTGCTTTAAGCAGAGAAACGGCACGGTGTGCGCTTTCTAGAATGGTAACCGACGCCTGTGCTCATGCATACACTATCACACTGCGCTTCAGCAACACGGGAGGCAGAGGTTCGTAGCTTGAGCCGCAAACGCGTGCGTCTCGCTACACCCATGCATTCGCCCGTCGAAATCGTGTCCTTTCTGCAACGTGTATTGCAGCAGTTTAGTTAGTCGGTGCTCTCGCAATCGAAGCAGTCGGCAGCAGAGAAATCCCGTTGGTCGATGTGGAAGCTGCACTACTACGATGAGCCGGCGCACGCTAACACGAAGCGAAACGCAAAGAACGTAACTGCGTCTACGCTGCCTCGGCGACGCCAGAGCGGCCAGTGTCCCATGCTGGTATCGAGACGCTTTTTGAGTTGAGTTGAGTTTATTTACCACGTACAGTTGTACAGTAAGTGGCAGGGACAGGGGAAAAAAAGCTGTATAAAAACAGCTTGACGAAGCCCCGTGTTCACTGTGACAACAAAACGGCAAAAGCAAAGTAAACCACAAGACAGTTTAAACCAGCAATGCACATGCTTTGCATCGTAACAATGAAGTTATACAAACTTATACAACCCAGCAACGCACATGCTATACATCGGAAGAAAGAAGTATACAAAACAGCAAATAATACTACACACATAAACTAATAAAGCATATTTAAAATAGAAGTATTAGAGAGCTTACGAACATTTTCACAATTAATTCCTAATTTATTTAGTGTATTCGGCAAGCAATAATGCAATGTCTCAAAACCATAATTTGTGCACGGTCTCGGCACATGCCAATGTTCGGAATGTCAGGTTTAGGCGCGTCGAAGGATTTAATTGTAAGTTAGCTAGACTACGTATATAGCCGCGACCTTTTATGGTATCAGATCTAAAAGAGATTACTAAGGAATATTCGTAGAGCAGGTTTAATTTGATTATTTTATATTTAACGAATATTTGTAAAGTATGGGCATTAAAAGGGAGGTTAGCAACAGAACCATGACCTCCAACCATGACCTTTAACCATGACCTCCAATATCGCGCGCAATCTCGGCCTCCCACAGACGGCGCTACCGCCCCGCTCCACCCCGCCTACCTACACCGCCACTAGCGAGCACCGTGCGGGACAGAATGTGTGAAAGCTATAATGCGCGTTCGTGGTTTCCAGCACCTGCCAAGGTAGCGTAGTCGGTTGAGCGTCGGGCGCTTACCGTCGCAGCCGTAAGGTCGTGGGTTCGATCCTTAGCGGCGGATCTTTTTCTTGTTTTTTTCTTTCTCACCCGTTGGCGTCGATTTTATCAATGTCATATCCGTAACGGAAGTACTTGGTGGACCCAGGCATAAAACACTTTCATGTCAAAAATAAATAGACATAACTTTGGCTGGAAGTAGTGACAGCGCTTGAAAGATGAGGGGAAAGCTTTTTGCTCGAGCCCGATGCACGTGGACCTCTATGTTTCGCAGGCGCAGCAGAGCCACTTCAGCACGTACATGGACAAGGACAAGGACGGTGCGCTGAACGAGGCCGAGATGCGCGACTGGGTGCTTCCCAGCCACGACCGCGAGGAGGGCGAGGCCTGGAGGCTCATCTCGGTGGGAGACGTCAACCAGGACACGCGTCTCACTAAGGAGGAAGTGGCTGCACATCCAGACTACTTCATGGGCATTTTGCCGCACGAATTCTGGCAGCAGGAGGGACACGCCGGCACGGTCAAGCAGAAGGAGGAACTGTGAGCAGCACGCCGCGGGCTACCCCATGTGATAAGAGTCGTGCGTGTACAGCAACGTGGACTCCAAGTGTCGGTGGCCAACAGCGGGACGTCGCGCATCACAGACAATCGCACACTGCACAAGCAGTATTCAGTCATTGGGGTAGGGAGTCCTGGACTCGGGCGTACAAAGGACGTGGGCCTAGAAATAACTGCAGGCAGAGCAACGAACCTTCTCAACCGAAATAGTTGGCATATTTAAACATTTCACGCGAATCAATGAGAAGTTGTTACGGTAAACGTACAGCCGTACCTCTCGGCGTTGGAAAGGGAACCACCTGAGTGTCGGTCTGCGACTGTTTTTACTACACCCCAATAGCATTATTTTTGCAATCCATCGAAGCTCCTCCAGATCTAATATATTTCCCCCTGTGTATTGTGCATTTACAGTACCTCCTCGCAAGGCGCTTGTTGTATGTTGTCTTCTGCTGTAAAAGTAGCGTTTTATTTATATTCCTCCATTTCTGGCTCTCGACATCTTCCTGGATCCGGGACACTGTACAAATGCCTTGGTGCATTTCGTATTGAAAAAATAAATAAAGAGAAACCTAATAAATTTCTAAATGCTTCAACATTTTTATGCAGACCCAACGAGAGAACCTGTACCGCCTGTCACCTAAAACGAATCGCTGTAAGGAAATTGTGTAAAACTTCTAAAGTAAAAACATTGGCGGGGTTGAGTTTCAAACCTGCGACCCCACCTTCAGAGCCGAGTGACACCCCACTGGGCTAAACAGCCACTTCTTTTTTTTTCCTTTTTTTTATAGCGCAGCTGTTTTACTCTACCCTGTCCCGACGTCGTCGTCGTCGTCGTCGTCGTAGTAGTAGTAGTAGTAGTAGTAGTAGTCGTAGGCGTCACGCAGGTCACGTGACGTGAGTGCCGCTCAGCTTAGAGAGGGAAAGGGCAGCGCCGCACTTGGATGGCGGGTGAAAAGACTCGGTGACCAGGGGAGAGGGTAGAAAGGAAAGAAGCTTGCGGGATGGACCACGGAGAGGAGGTGCGACTGAAGGCGGTACGAGTCGCGGCCGCGGTGGAACGCTACCAGCGCGGCGGTGCATGTCCTGCACAGCGGCAGCGCTTGCAACGCCGCTTGAATTCCAGAGTAGAGCACTGCAGGGGCTCGGGCCTACCCGAAAACCCGGGCCCGGCCCGGCCAGTGGGCCGGGCCGGGCCGGGTAAAGTAGTTTCCACGGCGGGCCCGGGCCGGGCTCGGGCCTGACGCTCCGGATCCGGCCTTAAACGGCCTCAGGCCCTCAAACCCGGGCCTGAGGCCGGGCCGGCCGCGGGTTTGAGGTGGCGGGCTCGGGTCCGGCTTCGGACATTGCTCCGTTCTTAAAGAGCACTAAAATGAAACACTGAATTGGTTTAGACTGATAAAGTGTACTCTGAGAACTGAAATGGCATTCATCTTACCATTATGAGTTTACTAATTGAGGAGAAAATCAAGGTGAAAGTTCCATTTTTAAACGTCGCCCTGAAAACTCGGCGCGTGACGTCACAGATTTGAAACTGTATTTGTCGTGTTTTGTTGACTTTCGTTCAACGAAATTTCCGGTATGTTAGGTCTATGGCCCACCCACAGGTCAATGTATACCTCATTTTTCCGATTAGGAACTACGTAGGCCCTAGTAGGACTGTCAGAATCTTTGACGTCACGGCGTCTGCTGTGCGAATTTCAAGGTGGCGCCGGCACCTGTATTTCCTTTTGTGCGTTTTATCGCTTACCAAGAGTCTTGTCGCAGCGAGCGTCGTGATCTTGTAATTATGAAAGAGTAATTTACTGATAAAAGAAAACTCGTATTTCTCTTCAGTGTCCCCTTAAATTAGTTCCACATACGTTGTGCCTACATATACGTTTCACATTTTTAATGCGAAGCATTCCTTAGCACTCGGGCACTTTGGGCGTTTTTATCTACGTATCTATCTATGTAGCCGCCTACGTCTGGGCACTCTCCTGATCGTCTCCATAGGTTGTAATATATGAAAACTGGCAGAGCAGAGGACCAATGTATGAACAACACGACTCAATGGTCATGACATGAATAACGCAATCGCCTGTCGCGTAGGTCACGAAACCCTTTCTCTCCGTCACGTGTGCCCCATACCCGAATGCCAGAGTTCATGTTATGCGGGTATGTGCCACAGGTGATACAGATTCTCAACACAGTAACCGCGAACATACACATTGACACAAGAAGAAAGTGATAACTAAATTTAACCAGTGTTGAAGTTAACCAGCGTTCTTTAGAGTGCACTGACATCGCACAGCGCACGGGCCTTTATCATTTCGCGTGCATCGATATGCAACCGCTGTGGCCTGGATCGAACCCTCGACCTTCGGCTCATCAACCGAGCACTGTAACCGCTACACCACCGCGGCGGACGCAATGAAATTGACGGAACTGAGGACAAAACAGCCCTGTAAGACGCCCGACTACCATCCGCTCGTTCACGGGGTCTGCAACGTGGACCCCGAAGATTGCTCAAAAACCGGGGTCAGTGCTTCCTACAATAACTATGCCGAGGGGACCATGCCCCTCATCATTGCCGGTGACTTGAACATTGATTTATGAAAACCCAACAACGCCTGCTTCTTACACTGCATGACAGACTGCTTGGATGTGAACAGGGCATCACAACACCTCGTTGCCAGGTCCAGGACAGGAGGCATCATTTTGCTCAATGTGAAATATTACGCCACAGTCACTCTCCCGCGCGTGCTTCGCATAACATCGATTCTCTCGGTACGTGGGATCTGCCGAATTTTATCTAAAAAAAACGCTTTTGTTTATGTGGGGCAATCTATTTGGAGAAGCTTTATGAGGAACAATAATGAACTTTTTTTCCTTCTTGCATATGGGGCTACTTGATTTATCTGAAACAGGCGAGCTAAAACTAAATAGACCAGGCGCTTATATCGCTATTCTGTTCTTTATTTGCATTCGTTATTATTTTATATCCCAAATATTATTCTGTAATCGCAGAAATAAATGCAATATATTAAATGCATACCTCTAACTTATCATCGCAAGGGCGATCACAGAGCTCCAAAGCGGGGAAACGTTCTTGAATGTTTCAGCCTTAAACAAAAGGACTGCACGAAGTCTCATTACATAGAATTCCTATAAAGACAACTTCTCTTTCCGTGGTTCCGTCACGGCTTACAGTGTTTATGTGACGCGAGATGGACATGCACAACCTGCTTTTTGTGTCCACATTGTTAACTTCTGAGATTTTGTCTTGCTCCGCTATATCAAGGGTCTCAAACTCACCCCGGCTAACGGGCCGCATTCCCGAATATCTACTCAAAGAAGGGGGGAGGATAGGTCATAGCAAATTTCAGCTAACGTTGCCATTTGAAAACACTTTTCCATATCTCATATATGGGTTATTTCTCAAGGTTATTTGGCGGCAGAATTGCAACATATGAATACCCATCTCCAATATGACTGAAATCTGGACGCCGATTCTGAAATGTAGAGTTTTGTTTCACGGTTATGTATCAACAAATGGTGGCCGCAGGGGGTGCCTCACGAAAAAAAAAATGATTTAGCCCTGTCATGCACAGAGGGCGGCAAGAAATGTGGAGCTCACTCACACTCACTCATGGAATATATTTTGTCCTTAGGGCTCACTCGCACTCGGACTCAGCAAAATTTTCCTCAGCCGGACTCACTCGGACTCGGGCTCACGGCTCCATCTGAGTCTGAGTTAGTCGACTCACGAGTCGTTAGCGTATAATTAGCTTTTGCGATCAGGATATCAAAGCACTTAAACACTAATATCTCGCATAACCGGTGCTGTACAATGCGCATTTTGAGCTATCAGTGATTGCAATCCAGTAAGGACATTTTTATTGAAAGATATGACTCACACGAGATATTTTTATCAAGAACTTCCTTTGAAAAATTTTTGCGGGGGAGGGGCTCAAGGCACGCCTCTGATCAATAAACATTGAGCTGGCGTGTGAACGCTAGTGCGTTGAAGTATATGTGAGTACAAGTGAGTATCAACGTCAGCCGTCATAAGCTAATAGTAATGCTGAAGTTGAGTAGTTAAATCACGCCTGTGTAGCTTAAGAACGTACTTACGAAGAAAAAAAAAGGGGGGACGAAGACAGTCATGTGCGGGCCGCGGGAGGTCCGCGGGCCGCGAGTTTGAGACTCCTGCGCTATACAGTGCGAGAGATGCATGATACTGCTGCAACAGCGTTGGAATGTGCAGGAATAGCATATGTGCATTGAACAAGGCGTGGGGCAAGTATATTCACTTGACGAAATATCTGGCTTGAAAAAAGACAATTACGAATTCCGTGCCGAGTGATGACCCTTTACTTCGAACCATATGCATCCAATGAGTAAGCGTCGAGAAACTTATTCGTGCCTTACTACCAAACTGGAACGAACCCCGAAAATAGATAGAAATCGCTTCGTCTACCTTCTGCCAGTTTTACCCGCGTAATCCAATGACCACCTTCTACCAGTACAGCATTGTTAGCAAGGAATAAACCATTAAATATGTAAAAAAGTCACAGTTTCGCCACAAGGACGAAGCAATGAATGCGATAGGAAGAAAAGCGGCCCGTGATGGACGCGCTGCTACGCTGTAGAAACATCTGCCCCCCCCGCAGCAACTACCGCGCGAGCAGACAGCGTAAGGGCAAGGTTCTCCCTGCGCATCTATTAGAAGAAGCGAGCGAGCTGGCCGTCGACATACAGCGAGATGGCGCTCCTCGCGCCATCTCGCTGGTAATGAAGAAATGCCTATAAGCGCCTGCCGTCACGGAGTACTGCCAGCGATAAAGGGTGTGTATATAACGCTCGCAGTTAGCTACCTGAAGGATCTGCGTTTTGTGGCGTAGTGGTTAGCGCCATACGCTGCGGAGGGAGAGGTCGCTGGTTCGATTCCGCGCTTCGGAAGCATGTTTCTGAATTATTTTTCTTTGGGACTTTTATATATATATACATACTTATACATATACGGTGCATGACGGCGGTGACGGCAAAAACCAGCCGAGACGGTTCATATAATCGCTATCGCAATAAAAAAGAGCACGGTGCAAACCGTGCATAACGTACACTGCTAAAAATCACAGCATATCCACGTGGTGAATGATGATGAGTGGGGCGAAGCGAACTCGCGCTGCAGCATGGCGATGGCATTGGCGCGAGCGTTGTCCTTCTCGATGGAAGATATTGTGACTAGATTGTTTGAGAACCACAATCTGTTGCACACACCGCAACTATGGCCGAAACTGTTATCAAGGAAGTCCCGCTGGAAGCGCGCGTCGGCGCCTTCGGGCAGAGCCCGCCTGATGCGTTTTGCAGCCACTTCACGTGCTCGCACAGCCTCGGGCTCTGCCTGCAGTTCGCGCGCTTTCTCGCCGCTTCATGGTCCTTCCCATTTTGAAGATACGATTCGCGCCGCAGCCGTGCAGCTTCGGCCTCACGGGCTCGAACGGCGGGGTCTTCGCGCCGCAGCCGTGCAGCTTGTCGAGCAGCTTCGGCCTCGTGGGCTTGAACGGCGGGGTCTTCTCGCCGCAGCCGTGCAGCTTGTCGAGCAGCTTCGACTTCGCGGGCTCGAACAGCGGAATCTGCTTCGCGGCGTCGACGTGCAGCTTCGGCCTCGCGGGCTCTCACCTCAGGATTCTGTCTGCGAGCGCGCGCTGCCGCCGCCTTCCGTGCCCTCCGTTCCGCAGCCTTGTCTTCCATATGGCGACTCCGAGCTAAAGAGAAAGCGTGCCAAGAGTGTCACTCGTCAGCGTCGTCTTCTTCTTCTACTGCATACCAGAACGCGCGCAGTAAAGAAGAAAGAATGCCACACAGGCGAACACGCACGAGAGTCTCACTCGTCAACGTCCTCTTCTTCTTCTATACTGCATACCAGAACGCGCGCTTCGCACGAGCTAGAGGTGGCTACTACAACGCTACAAACGGAGAATGGACAGAACCACGGCATAAGGAGCTTCGCCCCTAAAAAGGAGAAGCCCTCAAAGAGGAGTTTTATAGATGACATTAAATAGTGGCACGACGTTCGAGAACGAGAGAAATGAAAAGATGAGCTGGACAGCTATGTTCATTCAGCAGAGTTCCACAAAGTTATTCTAAGTTTAGTCCAGTGGTGGAAGTTGCTGCTGACGCCTTGACAATTCGCAAGGCAGGTGTGCGCTCCTGCGGCTAGCGCAAGCAGTGCGAGAAACTTTAGCGCGGCAAGATATGTGATGCAACAGCGGTGGGCTTAAAGTCGCAGTCTCTTGACAATTTGATTTTTTGCACAATTACATGTGAACAAATAAACTATGAAATATGCCACAAACACCTTATAGCAGTGGTGTGATATATGAAAATAACGCTAAGACAAATAGCTTTTTCTTCCTTTTTGCTGCTTATACGTATTTCTAAAAGTACACGTGCTGCACGCGGTTCATTACCATTTTTATTTATAGGTTTGTGTATTTACAACAACTTAATAAATTTGGCTTTCTTCGCAACGTTGCTTGTTGGGCGAGTTGGAACGAGTCAGTCATAATGTAGTTCAGCGCAAAAAACAGGCAACAGACGAGCGAGAGGACAAGGACAGCCGTATCCTTGTCCTCTCGCTCGTCTGTTGCCTGTTTTTTTGCGCTGAACTACATTATGACTGGCTTTCTTCTTCTATTTCTCTTCCTGTGGCAAGGTGCTACTATGCTGAAGACAGGTGCTACATATCCAGAAGGATCACTAAACTTCAACAGAGAGTGCAGTAAAAACAAATGAAGAGGGCGTTCTTTTCTCCGTCTCCTCTGTTTTTATTGCGTTCCCTATCCAAACTGAACTTATGCTGCAAATCACTTTCCTTGCTACAATATTATCTTCTACCAAATTCCCTTGATGGTCCCCATTGTATATGCAGAAAAAATAGGTTCACTATACCACTGCTGTACAAACATTCATTGTATCACTCAACTGTATGTCCACTCAACTGTTTCCAGCGTGAGCCCCTTTTTACAATAAATTACCGTAGGTTAAAGTATAATTGTTAACGAAACATGCGCCAACAAAGCGTAGATATTTGCCACTTAAAAAACCTTGCTGTCGATTTAATGTTCGGGCAACACCACCTAGATTAGTACCTCGGGCCCCTGTCGGGCCCGATCTGCGGTCGGGCCGGGCAGGGCCGGGTAGGGGAAATATTTTCTCGGGTTCGGGCTGGGCCCGGGTCTCGCTTTGAGTCACCAGGCCGGGTTCGGGCGGGTAAACTTGCACGAGCTCGGGCCCGGGCCGAGAATCACGGCCCGTGCAGTGCTCTATTCCAGAGCAACCGTGACATTAACACGCGTTCTGGACGAGTGGGCGGGTGGAAAGGGTCACGGCCGCACCGGTACGCTAATGTAGCGTTCCGGCGCGGCCGTCAATTAGCATATCTTCATGCGGGATCCACATGACTTCACCTCAAGAACAAAGAAACTACATAGAATTCGTTATAGTGAAAACTTTGCCAAAACTTGAGAAAAATGTAATGCCCGACCAAAGGGGTGACAGCTCCTCTACGACGATTTTCACGGCGTGAAACTGGCTAGAATTTTCATTGGTGCGTGTAACATTCAAATGAAAACATTCCCACTAATGAGCTCCAGTAAAATTCGCGCTAATGGCCTCCACTAAAACCTTTGATATGCCACACCCGCTTTAAACGGCTTCAGTTTGAGCAATTCATTCATAACTATAAGCACTTTTATAGTCGTAACATAGTATTTGATACACTTCGCGCAACTGCCATGTGTTTTCGATAAAGCAAGCGCCGACAGACTGAGCATCTCAGTCACGTTCCCAAACAACTGTGCTGCTTCGCGATACTCCGTGTGTCAAGTTTATAGTTCTGGTTCTATGTCTAAGAAGCAACTTTTATAAGATGGTAGTGGGATATCTATATCATTCTTAGACGTTCTTTGGGGACATCCCAGGAAAGAAAGGCATCCAGCAATTCATAAAAAACATGCTCCACCGACTCCGGTTTTTTTAGAGTGTAAGCTATTGGTAGGATTCTTTGCTCTAACCATGTTTTAACAGGCAGGGTGCCAGTGTGTAACCAGTGTCCTTTAATACTTTTTATGGTCACGAAACTTCGCCCTCACGCTATGGGGCAGCTTCTTACGCTGCCCTCAATAATATAGAAACTTGAAGGAGTTGGTACATCTTCATCATGCGTAAAGTGCAGCGTGCACGGGAAACAACGGAGGAAAGAAAAGAAGCAAACAGTACTACGCTGGCCTTCAACTGAAATTTTATTGGAAAGGAAACAATATAAATATCTACGATTATCACAACCCTATCGCTAAAAAGACACCGAAAAAAATAAGGATACAGAAATTAACTGGACAACTTGCGTTTTCGATACAGTAATCTTTACAAATGTTACTCAGATAACCAAATTCAGTGTCACTCAAGCTGGTCGACAGCCTGTTGACTTTCCTTTTTAATATGGAGGAGGAGGAGGAGGAATAAACTTTATTATCAACCAGCAATTTAAGTTCCTTGGCCTAGGCCTCCCACGGGGGGATAGCTTCAACAATTTCTCTGGCGACCTGCTGTCTGTGATGTGTTAGAATCATTGCGCCGTCAAAATGAGGGGAGCGGCCGCACTCATGACAATGCTCAGCGAGGTCGTTCTTCACTGAGGGAACGTTTGTGCTCTTTTAATCTGATGTTGACAAACCTTCCGCTCTACCTAATGTAAGTTTCACCACAAGACAGTGGTGTTTGATACACAATTCCCACGACACATTCAACAAATTTAGACATACGCTTCACCCTGCAGCCCGTGCGCCAGTGCCTAGGTGTTTCTTAAAGACGGTAGTCTTTCTTGGGGAACTTAAACGCAGAAATTTTGGTCTGTATTTCTGTCTGTCTTTCTGTTTGTCGGCACGTCACTCGATTCAGCCACCCGGTCAAAGCTGAACCACTTGCCCAAGGGCCAGCCATCTTGAACGGCTGACTAGGTTCATACTTGTGTACATTGTTGATCAAAAAGGAAACATTACGCATATCTGAGGCGCAACATCACTAGGTAGGTATTAGGTGGTGTGTTCCTTTAATAGAAAATACATAGATACGCAATTCTAGAGACTCTAGTTTCTTAAGCTGCGCTGAAACTTGCCTTCCTCCGTGCCCTCTGCACAAGCTCATTGTTGTGTTTCGGTTTCGGTTCAGTATTGCACTGTATTTATTTGTGTGCATAGACCAGATAGCTTTCGGGGTGAGGAGAATACGACATCTAGCCATATCGCGTGAAAACATTCTTGATGCCATGCGCTAACTTGTGAGTGTAAGGTAGTACTGCAAGACTTTGATATGGGCGAGTTGGTACATGCTCAGCTGGGGAAAAACAGCGCAAAAAAGGATGAGGACGCAGGAACACAGTACAGTTTTTTGCGCTGTTTTTCCCCAGCTAAGTATTACTGCAATTCGTTTTGGTTTTCCAGATTGTGGCTCTTTTTCTCTTTCCTTTTGCTTGCCGTTCTGAGATATTTGCGCATTTTAACGCAAGCAAAAAATCACACCATCTCCCGCTAAAGGGGACCATGAGGCGATGCGAAGCAGTGTTTCGGCAGGTAGAGCTCGCGTTTCAGAGGTGGAGTGGGGAGGGGGAAAGGGGAGAGGGGGAGGGGAAAGGTAAAGGGGAGGGGGAAGGGGGAGGGAACAGGGGGAGGGGAGAAGGAGAAAGAGATGGGAGAGGAGGAGTGGAGAGGGGGTGGGAAAGGGAAATGAGAGGGGGAAAGGGAAGGGGAAAGGGAAGGGGAGAGTTGATGTGGAGAGAGAAAGGAGAGAGAGGGAGTGGAGAGGGGACGTGGAGAAGGTTTGCGCATGCGCAGTAAGGGTGGTCACGCCGCACACCACCACCACCACCACCACCGGATTGAACTCCGCTATAAGATGCTTCACATCTAAAACGATGACATGATCGGGCTGGGATGCTAGTTGCAACCGCTTGATTTGCTCTTGAAAGTTTTGGGTCATGCCATGTTCGCATGCATTGTCCGAGGCTGCGTGTATGCACGAAAAGGCAATGCTTTGCCTAATGAGCTTTCAATTATTGGAAGCGAAATTCAGCAAAGGTTTCAACGAGTGGGGGTGGTACCTCCAGCATACGTGAGAGGGGTGGAATATTATCCTGAGGTCAAAGAACTCAAGCGCCTTTTCTTTCATCATCACTACTGTAAAATTGAGACCTCGGCTGCACTCGCGAAATGCTTTGAAAATGTGCACAGAACCACGGCAGTAGTCATAAGAATCAAAGAGTATGAGATAATCGTCCACATATATCAACACATGCAAGACCATGCATACCCCTCCGTTGTTCAGCCAGTTTTTTTTATGTACGAACTTGAGGAAAATTTCACTGAGTATCGGGGCAACTCTGGATCCAATACAGACGCCTCTTTTTTGCATGAAACATGGTTGTTCGTGTTCAGCGAAGGTGGAAACATGGCTAGCGGCTGAGCTTGTTTTGGTTCAGGGACTCCAAGTGGCTGCTGCATTTCTTCTCTTACGACTTCCGCAATCGAGTCTACTTGAGGCCGCGGTAACTTGCGCAGCACCTCCCGCACGATCGCTCTGATGGTTTCCCATAGGTCGTCAGTGCCTAGTGACTGCGCAGCGGGATAGCTAGTAGACAGATGTGAACGGTTATATTGCTTCGTCCACATCTCGAGTGCCTTCTCAATTGTTGCTGCCTCCGTTTTCATTTGGTTGTTGCAGTTTTTTCTCCAGCAAAGCTGCGGCCCTTGCGGATGACGCTTGTGAAAGTGTCCAAGAATGTGCTGCGAAATAGCTCACAGGTTCGAAGTGTCGGCTTACGATTCTCGAACTAGGTCCTTGCTGCCTCTTCCAAGTAGAAATAAACGTGATGCAACTTGTCGTCGGGACCCCAGTTGTTGAAGATGTCTACACGGTCGTACGTTTTCAGCCAACTTTCCAGGTCCTGAAAGGCTGATCTGCGGAACGTTGCTGTAGCAGCACAGGTGTAGGCGCCAGGGGTGCTGCCATCGTCGCTGATGTGGTGGTCGGGGTCTTCCTGTTCTTTTCGGGTAAAGGCTCGTATTCTGGTGGTAGTCGTTGTTGCGTGCGGCTAGCCCGATGATTCGGGATGGATCGGACGTCATCCTCACGGCTTGGGCTGGTTCACGGCTTTTTGTGGGTGTGCGAAACATGAGCGAACCAGCACCTCCACCAGATGTCCCGTGATTGTGATGGTGAAGAAGGCTGCAGGAAAACTAGGAAATACAGAATGTTTTTATTTGGGCCAACTTGTGCCCGGCAAATTAAAAGTCAACGTACAGTACTCTAATTATGTGAAAACTGCACGAAAAGCGTAGACAAAGGAAGAAACAGACGACACATTTGTCTACGTTTTTCGCGCAGTTTTCACATAATGCATTACCAACTCGCCCAACAGCCTGTTCTGCTAAGGCGTGTAGATCATAGCCAACATTATCTTTAGAGACCAAATTCGTCGCGACAGGACGTGATTACCTCGAGAAATTGTGCATACCATTCGTGATACTAAAATTTGGTGTCTTGTTTGAATTCGTGAGTACTGTAAAAGCGATTCACACCATACACTGATAACGGCGCGAACAGTCGTCGGCGGTCGAGTAATCTGATCAGCGGTAAGGCGTCGGCATATATAGATGCGGCATCTAAGATTCCAGGCTTATCGTTCAGACCGCGTTAGTTCCAGAATAATCTTTACTGTTCGCGTTGCGTGCTCAAGCTTATCAGAACAATCCAGTACAATCGGGGATGTTCGACATTCCGGCTGGAGGTTTTCGCTGGACTTGGGCAGGGCCGTGTGCAGTCTCCTCGCCATGAGCAGCACAGCGTGGCTGTAACCGTTCTTCAAAGGGCTTGTCCTGTAGGCCAGAAGAGTTTTATAAGTGTCAGCAGTTTTCTCTAAGGACCCTTTGATAATTTAACGGCGGATTCCGCCATTCCGTTGCTCTGGTGATAATGAGGACTGTGTTGAAAGTTGTACTCTGTTGCAAATTTTGAAAATTCAGCGCCGAAGTCTCTTCGAATTGCTGCCCGTTATCGGAAACTACTGAATCCCGTGTCTCACGAAAACGGATTTGCAGTGATTTATTACTGCTGTGATGAAGTCAGGTTATTTAGCGGTACGAGCTCCGGGTATCGTGAAATATAATCCGTGACGACCAGCCACCACTTTCCCCCAAGAAAGAATAAATCCATCGCAGTGCGCTGCGATGGCCTATCTGGAAACTTGGTCTGTTGCAGAGGCATCTTTCGGTTGGTGCTCTGCTTAAGGCAGCTGTGGCAGTTCTTAACAAGTCGTTCAATGTCCGCGTCGATACTTGGCCACCAAACAGAGCTTTTGGAACGTACCCGGCACTTCTCAATTCTGAAGTGTCCCTCGTGAAGCCGCCCATAAGCAGATTTTCAACCAAGGCAGTTCTTTGCCTCTCATTGCAGTAAGGCTTCAAGTCAAACCCAACTTCTCGGCAGCTTTGCCAGCCTTTTGTACATAGAGTGATAAGAGCTTGACATACCGCATCTTGCTCTTGCTCCTGGGCGATAAGTTGTAAACTCGGCTCTGTTACCGTAAGTGACAAGGCCTTGGATTTCGGCCTCCAGTTCCGTGGATTCCGTTCGTAGACGAGGTGACCGAGAAAGGGCGTCCGCCACGGTCAGGTCCCGGCCTGGAACATAGACAATATCATCCGTGTAGCGCATCAGACATGCGCATTCTCTGCAGTCTCAGTGTTAGTTCGTCAATTCCCTTTGACCCAAACAAAGATACGAGTAGTTTGGGATCTGTCTCTAGGCTAAAGCGCTTTCCCACGAGATAATCACGGAACTTTTCACTAGCCCACACAAGGGCAAGTCCGTCTCTTTCAATTTGGGCGTATCGCCGCTCGGTGGTTGTAAGAGCTCGGGAAGCATAAGAAACCACTTTGAACTGACCCTATTTTTGCCCCTATGGGATGGGGCTCATTCGGCAAGCATTATCAAATCATGAATGGTAGTCTACCACTATCTCTCAAGAGGAAAGTATATAACAGCTGCATCTTACCGGTACTTACCTACGGAGCAGAAACCTGGAGACTTACAAGGAGGGTTCAACTTAAATTGAGGACGACGCAGCGAGCGATGGAAAGGAAAATGATAGGTGTAACCTTAAAGGGGTCATGAACCACTTTTCCAAGTAATGATGTAATGACCTCAGTATCGGAGTTTACTGCCTCCCGAATCGATCGCCGCAAAAATTTCTCGAATCCGTCAAGAATCAGCGGAGTTACGGGGGTTTGGCGCACGCTCCGAGCGCTTTCTCTCTTTTCTCGTGCCGACGAGCGCAGTGGAAGCTAGACAGGGAGGGATGGCATAGGGGAAAGAAGTTACGTCAGCGCGCGTCATGAAACGCGATCGCTCTCCCGCTGTGATTCGCTCGCGCGAGTGCGGCTACCGTGTACTGAGGAGTGCGGCGCCGGCAAGTGGCGGCACCAAGAAGCGCATCTGATCCGAACGCCGCTCTCGATTTACGTCGGCTATCGGCCAATAAGCATGCTATGTCTCTTGCGACGTAAACTGCCAGACGCCCCGCCCACCGACGAGAGTGAGAACCGGCCTCTGTTTGAAAAGAGGGCGCCTGGGGAAACGGCAACTTCGCGCTCCGCTTGTGGCCTTTACGCGGCGCGCACGACTGTAGTATTTGGCAGAGCAGTTCATAGCCGTGTCAGCTTTCCGCAGGATGTGTTTTTTCAACAAGCCCAAGGGGTGCTTCATGACCCCTTTAAGAGACAGGAAGAGAGCAGAGTGGGTCAGGGAACAAACGGGGGTTAAGGATATCATGCACTCTAAAAACTGAAACTCCTGCAGTGAGAGTTATAGAGCTGTGTTACTCCCACAGATCTCATTATACTCTCTCTCAGGGAGGCGCTTTACTCTCTTTTGGCCAGGAGGAGTGAAAAGGCCTTTCACTCCTCCTGGCGAAAGAGAGTAAAGTGCCTGTTTCACTCCCGCATCCCACGAGAGAGTAAAAGGTTGTTTTACTCTCTTGCCATATAAAAGCTTGTTTCAGAGCTTGTTTTAGTCTTGCAACTCTCCAAATATAACGAGCTGTAAAGAAAAGTTCGTGCAGTCTAATATCTTTGGCAGTAGCTCAATCGATGAAGTGACGGCGATAGATTCCTCGTCAACTTATCGCGACGAAAACCGCTGACATGCACAAAGAATCTGCGATCATAAATGTACGCGATTATACTCACACGTACGCACACTCTGAGTCAGGTCCTAGTTATTAACTGACTAGAGACGGCACGCTGCAGCGTACGCAATAAAATGCTGTGGACAGAAAGCACGAGAAAAAAAAAAGAAAAAAGGGGGGGGGGACTCTTAGTTTCGCCTTTAAAACGCGACAGCGGTATTCGTACACACACATGCTCGCGCGCGCACGCTCACACACACACACACACACACACACACACACACACACACACACACACACACACACACACACACACACACACACTATCGCCTTCTCAATCGCTAGCTTGCTGCGCTTCTCGATGGATACGTATACACAGTGCCGCAAGGAAAGCCAAAGTGCAAACGGCCTCTCTCTCTTTGCATCTACCTCGACTTTTCGCTCACGACCAACCAACGCTGCTTTTTCGCTCAGAACCAATGACGCCGACGCCGCCGACACCGGAATTTCTGCGAGACGAGCTCTTTGACGCTATCGCGTCCAAAAAGAAAAAGATATATATAAACGCGACTTCCTTCAAGTAGCCGCTAAACGGGAGGGCTGTTACATGAGCCGCCGAGAGAAACACGATAACGCAACCTTACGACGCAGGCACGCAGGCGCGAGCGAGGAAAGACAAAATAAAAAAAAGGACACACACACACACACGCGCGCACCAGGAGAGGAGAAGCGTCAAGGTCAATCTTGAAGCGTGCGTGTTCAAGTCGAAGTCTCGCCGTCGCCCGTCGCTGCCTTCGCCATTTTCTCCCGTTGCCCGGTCATCGAAGTTTCCGAATCGCTCAGCTGTGTCGGCTGTGCGTGCCCGTGTCCTGTGTGTGCGCGACTCTGATCTCAACGCTGGACGTGAACGGCATTTAGCGACGGCAGTGCAACATCGCGTACTGTGAGCGTGTTCGTGTTGGTTTCATGATGGTCTGAAGACTCAAGCGTGCTTGCACCTTCGTGTATTCGTGTTCGGCCAGCACCTGGTTAGGCACAGTCGGAAATGCGAACGGTAAGTGGTGCTTCTGTGTTCTCAGTTTCGCGTCGCTCACGTGTGTAGTGCTGCACAGTGTGTCGCGTGGAAAGTACAATAAAAAGCAGAATGGAAAAGCATTACGCGCACATACGTGTGATGCCTGATGCGCGTTTAAAAAGCTTTTGTTAAGGCACACGCTTCGCACGACCAGTCTATCGAAGAGCGGGTACGCCTCAATGAAGACAATTTGTGCTATACAATTTCTTTGCTTGCCATAAAGCGTGAATGCGGCAGCGTGCTTTCAGAAAATATAAACAAGCGAGAGGCCGCGGTTATCACTCCGTCATGTGTGCATTAAGGCTAACTTTTGTTTTCAGTTGATTCAGTTATTGTAGTTGTCAGCCTCGGTTGTACGATGGTTGCGGTGCTCGGCTGCCGACCCGAAAGTCGCGGCTTCGATCTCGGCCGCGGCGGTAGCATTTCGGTGGAGGCGAAACGCGAAACGCCTGTGTACTCTGCGATGTCAGTGCACGTTAAAGAAAACAGATGGGCGAAACTTCCGGAGCCCTTCGTTGCGCCCTTCACTTTTTCAGAAAAACGCCTATTTTCATAATTCATTTTCGGTAAAACACTCCCCTCCATCAGAATTTCGCTCCCCCCCTTCCCCTGTGGCTACGGGCCTGGCGTACGCTATTCCAAAACTCCCTAATATTAGTAAGTGGGAATACTTTTCGATAACAATTTTGCATTGCGCACTTTGTTCGTCTCTAAGACAAAAAAAAGAAACAGCATACCATATATAGGGTAATAACGTCATTAGGTTGGACTAGAACGAATAAATTATGCTGCAGAGATATGATTATGGCCATATTATGTGAAAGTTGTCTGCTAAGTGACAGCGTTTATGGGGAAGCACGTGCATTTTACGATATTGTCACTTAATTCGTGACAATTCTGTGACATAATTAGTGACATCTTGAACTTTCCTGAATTTCATGTGGATATTCTCATCGAGTTGAAGATGTGCGAGCTGTGCCAGGCTTATTCAGTCACATCAGTGCAAGTCAGCTCAATGCAATACTGATGGCAGAGGGACAATAATTTAAAAAAAAATGTGACTCTCATAAGACTATTATGAAGCTTTGAAGCAAGGCTAAGCAGCCATTAAACATTATCACAGTTAAAAAAAACTAATGTTCAGCAAGAACAGAACACCTTTCGCCATTTCTTATGGTTTACTTCTTTAAGTCATATGTAAGCTTCCTACCTTCATGCTTCTTGATGAATGTGAATATTGTGTTTAGTGCAGCACCAGAAGCAGTAGACAATGGCACGCAGGTCACCAGATGACTCTATCGCAAATTCTCAAAGGATGTGCTGTTGTGCACCTACTCCTTGCTGTATCATGCTTCGTTTTGAGCTCTTTCCTTAGCATGATACACGGCAAACAACTTAATTTATCAGAAACTCAAATGCTGTGTTTTTGACGAAATGGTAGGTGTGGAGTGAACTTGAAACCACAAGTATTTGCTTTCTAGTCTCGGACAGGCAGTGAAATTTGTGGTTGGCTGTAGGTTGGCTGTAGGTTATGAATGTTTGTGCAGTTGGCAACACTACACTACTGAACTTGATGTGTATATATGTAAATGCTGCAAGACTCAAAATGAAGGCAGGAAAGAAAGAAATAGATAAGAAGACAGGCAGGTTAGCCACTTCTCAAACTGGCTGGCCATGCTGTGCAAAGGAAGAGTGTACGAGGAATAAAGGATAATACAAAAGAAACTTTACAGAAAAAGAACAAAGCAGGAAAGAAGAGTATGATGCCTCGTAAAGTCTGTCTCTAAGCTCACTTTTGCGTAAGAAGCACAGCAGCACTTTCAATGCTAACATCAAACGGGAGCAGCAATGAAAAAGCTCTGGAATCTGTTTTCCCTGAGATTAAAAAAAAAACGCTTTATCTGCACTGCCAGTTTTGTATTATGTACTGAATTAGTTCTTGGTGTTCGAGTGCATTAGGATAATAAATTTAGAGTTAAAAGATTGTTATATGCATGGACGTCTAACTGAATTTATGCCGGTTATCTGAATTAGGTATTGATGTGCTTTACAGCTGTTTAGTGCAGCATGAAATAGTGAGTCACTGCAAAAAATCTGTACATTTTTTTTTCTTTGCAGATGGTGTTCAAGATGGCACATGCAACGCTATGCAGCTGTGGACACCAGCAGCTTGATAAGAACTCTTGAAGCTCATCTGGATGCTTCACAGAACCTGGGTTGGTAGCAGTAATCTCGTTAGGAGAGAGTGATCAAATAGAATCCATTTCTGAATTGTGCAATGCATACCTGTGTTTAATGAAGCAAGTCATTGATACAATGGAAACATTGACAGTATCACTATTTTGAGTCCAATGTCATGGTAGCTCTTATCTCAGTCATCCGATACAGTATGCAGAATCTGCACCTGCACTCTGTCACGCCTATAACACTATATCGAATTTACAGTGGAGTGCCTCGATAATAGACACCTGTAGCATGATATTGACTGTATTGTGAGGGATTCATAGTGTTCCTGGCGAAATGGTCAGTACTTATATAACGGCAGTGCTAAGAAGACAAGGACAAGAAAGTGCACATCAAGAGCGCTTACTCACAACTGAAAGCTTTATTGCCTAAACTTGAACCTCGCCTATTACCCGCCAACTAGTTCACATTCCCGTTTTGCTTCAAACGGTCAGTATTGTGATGCATTACCTTAACAATGAAGTGGCATATACATCGATATACATTGAAGCTCACTAGCGCATTGTTATTATTGTGTTTAACTTTATTTTTGTGTTCGGTAGTTGCAAAACCGTTCACAATTTGCGACACAAATGTTAGTCCTGTTGTGAGTCACAACAGGACTAACATAGAATAGGGCTGCATGCGCCTTGTGATTTAAGTTATCACTGTTAGGAAAATTTTTACATTCATTTCCACTTGATAGTTAAATTAATTGCTTGTCTAGTTTGTGTTGGCTAGGGGAGATTTAAGGTAACAGCAAGCAGTAAGCAGCATATAAAATTTTCAATATGCACACATTTCATAGTTGGCAGACGCAGGATGGTGCAGTGCTTACAGGCAGGTGCTATGTGCACAGCTGGTTTAGTCCGAAGTGCTGTGAGAAAGACAACATCTAGATGTTGCTTTGGCATAAACAGAGTTTTATATTTAAATGTAAATTAAAAAATCGAGGCTGTCCACTGTGGCATGCCTCATAAGTACTATATATCTATATTTTGTCCCGTCTAGCCAAGGATTTTAAATAATTTATTTGGGAGAACTTGCTCTAAGTTTTGAGGATAAATGAATTATTTTTGTAATAGGAGTTGCCTCCACAAAACAACAAGCAACACTGCACACTAGCTATTGTACCTTGTTCTTTTGCTAGGTGTATAAAAACATGGCAGCAAAACATGGACAAGCAATTGAACCTCGTCTTTCTGTATTATAATGCTGCGTCTTTCTAGATATTACAAGAATGAAAGTGTGCTGCACACTCATTGCATATCTCAAGAAAATACTTGGCAGCTTCTTAATTTTGTATTTTTCTGTTTTTTTCGGAAAAGTCTGCAGTAAGAGAAGACAAGTGGGTATTTTGTATGGATGCAGAAAGCTTAATGGACTTCTTTGCTTGATATCTTTTTCAGGAAGACTGAACACTTTTGGCAAAGCAGCAACAGTTCTGGCCCACCTGTTTGTCTACAAGACGGTCTCTTCTGTGAACACTCCTGTGCCTTACAGTATACTATACTGATGATCTTGTACATCTCTCAGTATTTAGGATTGTCAGCACTTGGACTGCTGCACTGTGTTATGCACGGTGCTGGGTCCAAACTTTCCAATAACAGTGTGCATTTGAAAATTTTACATGGCTTGAAAAGCTGCTGAATGTAAACTCATTCTATTTACTAAGCATGGTTCTTGACTGTTTTACAGCCGTTATTTATTCCCTGTTGAATTTTTATTCAACCTCATGGCATGTCCGGTCCTTGGCTCTAATGTGCGAAGCCACCACCAGTAGTGATGGGCAATTTTTAATTCAAAGCATGTTATTGCCTAACTCCGAGGAAACTTTCCTGTCACGGTATTCGCGGATTCATTCTCAATGTGGCACTTCTGCATGAGCCATAAATTGAGCTGTTGAAGGTGACGAGGAACCAATTTTCCGGTCGCATTTCATGGCACTAGCTGGCATGTAAATATTGTAACCATTGGTCTACTATTTATGCATAATAATACGGGTGAATAGGGTTGCGAAATAATGCCATGTTCCCAAGCTTAACTTTATAAATTTACATTATTTCTTAAAAATATGTGAATAAAGGTGACTGTGTTTACAAACCTTGGCAGATGGATCTATGGTCGACACCACAGGTCTTTATACAAAACATTGAACTGCACAATCATGCATAACATGTGTTCATGCCTGAGGGCAAACTAATGCAATATATAAGAAAAATGGTACACCACCATGCCTAAGTGTTGCAAGCCTTTATTACTTATCGAGTTGCCTTCATGTGTAAGCAGACACCAAGTTCTCTGTGCATCAGGGGCATAGGCAGAAATTTTTTTCGGGGGAGGGGGGGGGGGGTCGTCTCCTTGATTTGAAGTGGGAGCCGGGCAGGCAGATGTGTTCAGTTGTCATTTTGGGCTCTGTATGCCATAGCAAAAAAAAAATTTCGTAGGGGAGGGGGGGGGCGAGGGAAGCGCGGTGTGCCCCCCTGGCTACGCCACTGCTGTGCATGCCATCTCTTTGGATTGTACTTGCATACTGGCATTTCGAAGTGTATGTGTCTTGCTTTGTGATGAATTTTCGAACTATGCTTTCATAATATTTTACTGCTGTGAATTAGTGCTCAGGTTGCATTGTGTATGTTGTTTCATCTGTTCAATAATGAGCATAGGTTCTGTGGTAGATGAAAATGTATAATTTACATTGACATTGTGAATGTTATTGTTTTGATTCTAATAAAGTGCTACAACCAGCATTTATTGTATCATTTGAAGTTTTAAGAATTTGTAATGCATTCAAACAAAAAAGTCCTTGTACATGTAAAAGAAATCGTTCAGGCTCTGATATATAGGTCGTGGTTCTCAGCCACGGATGTTTTGGAGACCCCTTGTGGACTGGTGGAAGTGATGAGGGACCCCTTGCAGTGAGAAGTAAGGAGGGGGGTGGGGGTGAGGGCTTATAAATTAGCACAACATGCAGCGTGAAATAGGTGCCTTTCGTTTCTCTGTGGCAAATAACGGTCAAACTAAAGTGCCACGCCAATTCAATCTCAACAGCTTGTCACTAAGTTGTGCGATCTGCCTCCACATTTCAGCTGTTTCTCGCTACGCTTTCTCTTCAGATATGCAAGCCTGGAAAAGCACATGTGGTAGAAAATTGCAGTAAAAGCTTTACAGCCAATCTCAATGGAAAGCATAAGTCAGCTCCGCCGCAATGCATAACCGTTATGCGGTGAAGCAAAACAATAATAGTGGGGGCCGCTGTCATTGGACATATTGTTTCTTCAAAAAAGGCGTATTTTCTTTTTTGTTCGAAGATGCGTTTCGCGGACCCCCAGAAATGGCTTCGCTGACCCCCCTCCCCCTTCTTGAGAACCACTGCATGCTACAGATAATGCTTGCGTTACCAGATGGGTTTAACCGATGATTCTTGCAAAACATCGTGCAAATAAGCGACAGGCAGTAAACGGAAACAGATCAACTGTGATCGAACATTGATGGGCTGATCATTTATCAATGGTCGCATAATTTGTAGATTTGGAATCAACTACAGGTACACGAGGTAGTAGGAACTTGGATGTGGGCGCAAAAAGACAAGGACTAAGGGAAGAAGACACACACACTGGCGCTACTGACAACAAAAAACGTTTATTTTCATTCACCAAGCCTACTGATATACCTTTTTTTGCACACGACATTCACGTGACCACTAGCATATAACATGAAAAACCAGCAATACAATCACCAACCTTGTCCTTGTCTTTTTGCGCCCACATCCAAGTACCATGACAGACCAACAAGCCCGCATCGCTACCCTCGTCGAGGTAGTAGGAGTGCACATGGCACCCACTTTTTTCAGTTTTTATTTATCTGCTGCACTCATGTTCGTGCTATGTGTAATCCAGAATCAAGAAAAAGTCAAGTTGTGTCCTGCCGTGACAAAAATATCCTAATTAAAATGACACCTTATTTTCTGAAGAACAGCTGTTTCACTGAGGCATACAATAATGCCTTTTTTTTTTTATACGCACTGCACAATCTCTTCAGGAGTAGTGCCAACTACACGCGGACGTTCGCAATACAGAGGCGCAACAGTATTATATTTTCTATTTTAAGGGAGACATGTCACTCGCGAATTAATGGACATCGTGCTTAACCTTGGTGGACGCCTTCGACATACATTTTAACGGCGGCGTGATACGGAAGAGTAAAGGTTACTTAGTAAAAGGTAGCTAGTCTCCGAGTATAAGAGCAATTAAATACTGACTATGACTAATTCAGAAGCACTGTATGTCGTGCTTCAGCGCGCGTAAGTGCTCATCACGCAAATATTCGTCTAACTGCTCAGAGGTGCCGCTGACCCTGCGTGCAGATCGCAACAGCACCTACACGCGCAATAAATGCACATGCTTGTATAGGTGCACGCTAAAATACACTTGGAACTCTGGCATCGACGTATGTAACAAAAATATGCGACATATGATGGTCTTCGAACAGCTGAGAACGCACTGCCGACACTTGCAGCTCGCGGCAAAAATAAGCAAAACTGCTCCAACAGCACACGCTCGTAGAATACACATACGTGAGTTTCGCTATCTAAAGGTACTTTTCACGCCGGTATGAGCAAATTTTTGGGCGAGCGAGACATCCACGATGTATGGTGAACACACAAAAAACACACGTTTATCATTTCTCTTGCGGCACGACAAACGACGAACAGAAGTCGGAGCTGAAGGTGCTAACGGTGGCCTTCGTGACTTCATGGCGCCGCGCTAACCTAATCCACGCGCAAACACACGCCGGTGATGCAAAAAAAGAAGTATCAAGCTCCGCCCTCTCGTTGCAAACCACTTTGTAAATATATAAGGCCGTGAAAAGTCAACGAAGCACGCGGTGGCTCTGTGGCGTTGTAGTTAGAGTGTCTGCTTTCGGTGCTTGTGGTCATGAGTTCGATTCCTGTGTCGTGTGCGATTTGTATGTGTGCGTGTTTACATTGATGTCCATTTTCTAATTACCACTAGAGATACGCATTACAGAAATTATTCCGTGAAACGCTGTTCGAGTGCCAAATTTTTTCTTTTTCGCAGCCGCTTTGTGTGCCGTAGCTGCCGCCACGTAAAGTTGCGCCAGCTATGGAGGATAAAAACAACTAACCGATACATAATGTATGACCTTCGAGATTCCGGGATTGCCACTCGCTAAGCCTACATCGTTGATTATTTGAGTATTGCTCTCGAAAACAGTGCCGAATCGACACGAACACCTTGCTGTCGAAGCTTAAGGACGTGAACATAAAGCAAATAAAAGCATCAGTTCGGAGATAACGAGCGACAGAGCGCGCGACGGCCACTTGATAGATTCGAGGTGGGCGGCAATAGCTTTCGGCGGCGCGGCCATGTTTACCGGGCGTGCGTATGCGCAGTTCACACCCGGTATTCCGGTGCAAAGCATTTTGCGTATAGCGGTGTGCTGGACAGACTAAAATCCTCTAATCTATGCGTTTCGGTTGCGAGCGCTCTACGTGTTTTGGTTGCGTGAATGTGTGCGCGTATGAATGTGCCATTTTCTGTGCTGGATTAATTTTATTTCAAAGCTGTTTCAACGTGATAGCTTTACTCCCTCGGAGGAGTGCTTTCACTCTATCGCAGACGGAGTACTGTACTCCATGAGGAGGCGTTGAATCACTCCCTGTCTGGAGGGAGTTGTTTCACCCCGGAAAAGGGAGTGCCCAGCGGGACAAGCGAAAACTCTCACAAAGGGAGTGCCCCGACGCCCTTTGTTCTAAGAGTGTAGTTGAAATCAAGAAGAAGAAATGGATATGGGCCGGGCACGTAGCACGTCGGCAGGATAACCGGTGGTCATTAAGGGTAACTGACTGGATTCCAAGAGATGGCAAACGCGTGAGGGGGAGACAGAAAATTAGGTGGTTAGATGAGATTAAGAAGTTTGTAGGTATAACGTGGCAGCAGAAAGCACAGGACCGGGTTGATTGGCGGAACATGGGAGAGGCCTTTGCCCTGCAGTGGGCGTAGACAGGCTGATGATGATGATGATGATGATGATGATTTTTGCCTTTGGCACAGAACAGCTTCGATACCGTCTGCTGTCACCACTGTTTCCATATTTGAATCGTAGATTCCCAAGGCAGGGTCCGATGAAAGACGAGTCTTCCACTTCGTGAAGGTGGCTTCCTGCGCAGGACCCCACACAAATCCCCTTCTTGAGCTCACCATGAAAGAAAGAGGCTGAAGGACTTCCGCCACGCATGGCACAAAGCGGGCCAGATAATTTTCCATGCCCATCACGCGCCGTAACTCTGTCTTGGATGTCGGGCGCAGCATTTCTGTCACCGCTCTAAGCTTTTGTTTATCCGGACGCACTGCATTATACCCGATTGTATGTACCAAAAATGAAATCTGGGTGACACCAAACACATACTTATCTGTGTTCAAAGTAATGGCCGCTGTGCGGAGGCGGTCCATCACTGCCCGAAGTCGCTCGTCATTCTCCGCCTGCGTGGCGCCACAAATAAGCACACGGTCCATGTGGCAGATGACTCCCTTCTGTCCAGAAAGAACCTGTCCCATTTATCTCTGAAAATGTTCGGGGGTCGACGAGATTCCCAACGGAGGCCGATTGAAAGAAAATCGCCCGAACGGCGTGATAAATGTTGTGAATTCTTTGCACCTTTCACTCAGTATAGTAGCTGCGAGAAACCTGAGTTCACGTAAAGTTCCGAGAACATGCTGGCTCCCCGTAGCATTCCGATGGTGTACTCGACGGCCGGGATTGGATGTCATTCTCGTTGAACGAATCTGTTCCGTCAAGTCGACACAGATCCGAACACCACGAGAGGGTTTAGGAACGACAACCACAGGTGCGCACCATGTAGTAGGCTCGGTGACGGGAGAGATGGCGCGTAGTTCTTGCAACCGCTCAAGCTCGTGTCTTGTTTTATTGCGATAGCAATTATATGGACAGTCTCACGGGTTTTTGCCGTCGCCGTCGCCGTCACTGTATCAGATCCAGCTTTCTCGGACATCGGCGTTTAGTTCGCGTGCCTTCCACCACGTCCCGCATGGCTTTTATCTTTTTGAATCTCGCGCGTAGTCAAGAGTTGCGTCATGGCAAGAAAGAAAGGAAAGAAACAAAAGAAAAAGAGTTCGGAACACACAGCATCACCTCTTGGCTTGGTCTGCCGCCGTTCTCCGTTGCGTCGGCGACGAAGATAAGACCGGCGAGTTGTAACGTTAAAATGGCTAGTCATTTCCCGTTTCTTTGGCAACGACTCGTTTAACGCTGCAGAATAAGAAAACGGCGCACGACAACACCGGAGGCATCGAAAGTGCAGCCAGACGGGTTCAGTTATTCCCCTTTTTTTAACAGCAGGTGTGCAATGGCCGCCGTTTGTCCGGTTTGCGGCGTAGACACCGTGTCGTGGTATCATCGGCGCGGCCACGTCTAGCAAAATTAAGAATAGCCGTACCTAGTTAAGGCAATGTAACAGTTGACAAGCCTTATTAGGCTATGTTGAGCATGGTAAAACCTAACTAGTTTCACATAACTAAGCAAATGAAATCACAGCTTAATAAATTTTACAGCCGAGCTGGGATTTTCCTGTGCAGGGTCATGCCGAGCGCAGTAATATGTGCCGAGCTTAGTCTAATTAACACTAATTAAGGGTTAGTCTAACTAATGGAAAACAAGCTAATTAGCTAATTAGGCTTAGGTTGACATGGAATGCAAGCTAATCGGGACCAAGCCTCGAATATGCAAGTAAATGTATCTAATTAAAGTAATCAACTATATTTAAGGCTAGATTGACTTGGGATGCAAGCTATATGTGACCAATCCTGGAATATTCAAGTGAGGCCAATTAAGCTCATTGAGGTCATTAGGGTACTTGGTGCTGTGATTTCCAAGCGATCCCCAATGGAACCCGCCCGATACGTAGTCAATACTCGTGAATCACGTGAACACTTTGTGTGCGGGCGTGTCAATTAGTGCTGTGATCTTCAAGCGATTCCCAATGAAACCCCAGTGACACGTAGCCAATACTCGTGAATTACAATGTGATCCATAATTTAAACTTTTTTAGCGCGCACAAAAGACAAGGACAAGCAAGAGACAAGTCTTTTGTGCGCGCTAAAAAAGTTTAAATTATGGATCCATACCAACTTGCCCAGTTATCTGTCTTACTACAATGTGATCACGTGAACACTTCGTGTATGGGCTTGTGATTTCATGTGTGCCAGTCAAGCCAGGACCAACCTAGGGCCGACGAGCTCTGCTCTGCCCCAGTTTTGCGCGACTCAGCGCACGCGGCGCAACTATGTTGCTGGGTCGAAAAGCTCGGCCGATGGCAGATATCGAGGGGTTGGCGTACATTTAACAGTCTAATGACAGCATTTCGCAATATGGAGCCCTACGTTTCTTAGTTTGCAGCGTCTGGTCACAGAGAGGGCTAGCTGAGCAGCCCTGGCGAACAGAACGTTCCAGCTTTATAGGAGCTCCCGGCACCTCGTTAATGATTAATCTAGTGGTACATCTCTGGTACGCCAGGACTACTCCCTCTGTACTTACCGATCCAACATTAACATGGTCAAGTATGATAAATAGGACATCATGCGGTACACATTCAAATGCCTTTTCGAAATCAAGCTGTTTCGAAAATGCCTTTTCGAAATCAAGCTGTGTGTTCGTCAAAATGGAACGCCCCTTGATGCCACACGTCTGGTGCTCACCATTTCTTTAATAACGGACTGCAATCTCCCTGCAAGTACTTTCATGAGTATTTTATAGTCGGTGTTAGTTAGTGATATGGGTGTGTACGACGTAACTAATTTTAGCTTTGCTTTTTCTTCGGTCTTTGGAATGAGAACTGTGTGTGTCTCCGCAAATGACGGCGGTAATGATTTGGCTTTGTATGCTTCCTCGAAGACAGCTAGTAAAACTGAGGATATTTCCTTTTTAAACGCCTTATACCATGCCGCACCCAGACCATCTGGTCCAGGCGACTTTCCAGGAGGGAGACAATCTATCGCGTTTTCAATTTCCGAAACTGTTATGGGTGATTCCAAATTCTTTTTTGTTTCTTGAGATAACTGTGGCATCCTCCCAAGGAACGCGTCTTTGAAACGCTCTACGTGTACTGGTGCAGCAGCAAAGAGACATTTGCAGTAGCGAAAGAAGGCGTCTGAGATAGTGCTGTTAGTAGTTAGTTCGATATTATTTTCTTCTATTACTTCGATGTGGTTTCTACGCGCGTGTGCTTTTTCGATACCAAACGCGCGTTTAGTGGGCGTCTCGTCCACCGCCCACGCCTCTGCTCTTGCACGCAGGAGTGCTCCTCGCTAGCGTTCCTGTTCGAAAATTTCAATTTTCTGTTTTATGGTTCGTATATCGTCTTTAAATGTGCCAGGCTGTTTATTTCCAGTGCTATCAATTTCTGAAGCGTTACTTTAAGTTCATTTTCTTTCATTTTTTCATCATGGTTTAAAGTACAAGATCTCGAGATGGCTTTCATTTTAACGCGTTGCTTTAAAAGTTCCCATTCTTCGCCGATATTACAGCCATCAATCCAGTTAACATTGTTAATGCTGTCAATGACGTAGTTGTTAAAATCGTCATCACGAAGTAATCTCGTGTTTAACTTCCATAAGTCCCAATTAAATTTGGGACTCGGGCAGAATAGTTCTTTGTGATTATACTGCAAACGCCATCGAATGGCGTGTCATTTGTGTCTATGCGCCAAACGTGGAAGCTGAGCGTGAATGTTTCTTTGCCATGATTAAGCCTCATCTATGTGTCCAAATTCGGCCACGACGCCAGCTGAACCAGCGGTGATAAAATTGGTCTTATCAAGATACTACGATGAAAGATGCAAGCCAAAGAGGCGACCGCGTTGTAGAAACCCCATAGGCGTATCTACCGGGGGGGCAAGAGGGGCTCTAGCCCCCCCACTGAGAACTGTTAGGGGGGCGGAGCCCCCCCACTTTCGACAGTGGTTATTGTCGGCTGCAGACTGGGAAACTAACAAGTCAGGCAAAGTTTTACTTGAACGCAGCAATAACGTAATTATGTAATAAAATTTGTCCTACGAATCTGCTGTGACGACTGTCCTCCGTGTGTCATGACCACGCACTGGAGGCTACCTGCGGTGCGGGCTGCCTATTCCACGCTTGCGCGCCTTGCGCTCGAGCATTGAAGAGGAGGCTGTCGCACATCAGCCAAATTACACCAATCTGTCATGATTTTGGTTTGTTCTGCCTGGCCTGAAGTTTAAGTAATCGGCGACGCAATATATGGGCGGGAACCAGTAAACGTCGTATAGTCCGATCAAACGCTCCCATTTTTGAGGAAATTCAGTTTCCTTCTTTGAAGACGAATAGCATCGCCACTGCTCCATATCCAAGCTGCTGTGAGTTGAGTGTGCAGAAGTGTGCAGTATTTTAGTTGTGCCTAGCCAGGACAGCTAAAATAGATTTCCACTTTAGTCTCTGATTAGCCTGCTTCACTTGGCTTATCATATGGTAGCCTGCAGCGATCGTGGCTGCTTGTAACAAGGCAGTGGACTTGAGCACATTGAGGAGCCCAGCTTTCAAGTTTGCCCCGTTATTTGATTTATCTCACCAGGGAGATGGTCAGCGTCCACGGTTTTCTGGACTAAGAAGGCTGCCCACCTGCAAAGGTTTGTGTCTGTTCCTAATATTAGATGCGAAAGCATATTATGATCGGGGCAGTGTCCGTTCTGCGGCGTCCGCATCCATACTGCGCATGCGCGAACTCTACCCCCTCTCCTCACTAGGAGGTGAGAGGAGGTGGCGTGAGCGCCGCCGCCGCTTTGTTTCTCCTCCCCCGTTTCCCTCTCTCCGCCACAGCTGTACGGTCGTATATAATGCGGCACGCACTCGCTCCCATTGCACTCTCCTTCGCAACGGCGCTATGGACGCTCGCGAAGCTGAACGTAAACGGCAACACCGGCAAGCGAATCTCGAAACTGCGAGGCTGCGAAAGCGCTGTGCTTCCGTCATTCTCTCTCTGTGCAACGGTGTGCGAAACGCCATGAACAACGTCAACGTCGGCGCTAGTTGCAGCGGCAGCGCCACCGCCGCGGAGCAGAGGAAGGCTAGGGGAAGCCGAACGTAAACGTCAGCGTCGGCAAGCGGTAATTCAAACGCCTCGACAAGACAACCACCGTCTCATAAATCACATAAGAGAAACGGAAACCGGATGCGCACCCCCCGCGATGGTTTCGCATCCCACCATGGTTGCCCGTAGGGGGAGATGATGTGTAATTTTGTTTATTTTTCTCTCTACCTCTTTATCAGCAACGATGAGTTCACATGCAGAGAGTTATTGTACACGCGCAAAAACAGCTCAACATCGTTGTACTGCAACTGAAAGTATTATACACATATAAATCTATCTCGCCCGCTGCTATAAGCAGCCAATGCCAATGTGATTGGCGGGCAGCCTTCTTAAATTACGTTCAGAAAGAGGCACTCTCTGGCTATTCCGAAAAAAAAATGAGTTATTGTTCAGCACAGTAATGCGCTGCTTATTGTGCACACTTCATTTTGACGACGCGAGTTTTCGCAGACTTGTGACGTCGCGTAACAAGTAGGCGACTTTACGGCACATTGAAAATTTTTGACGAATAGCGACGAACCAATGACAAACAATACGCCGTATTGAAAATAGTTCATTATTATTTGTTTTTTTACGCCGTCATGCGTAAGTGGTAATTACGGGGTGGATCACTTACGCGTCATGTTGTTGCGTCGTTTTACGAGCAGGTGCTGTGAGCATGACTCCGAAAATTTCGACAAATCATTAACAGCTGACGACCTATACGGAAAGAAACAATGCGGGGTAGTTTAACGTTATAATCGCCCACATTTTTTCAAGGAAAATTTCAGCTTACACAGTTTACGTAGGCTATTTACTTGGAGGCACCAGAGGGGAGGAGTAAAGGGCCACTTAACCGCTCTTGCGTCCACCCTCCCACCCAAGCTGGGAAAAGTAGGAGGGCAAGGAACGACACCTAGTATATAACTTCGTAGTCATTTATAATCTTATAACTATGCACAACCAGCTCAATGTGGTTTCATAAAGGGTCACTAAACAGAAACAATGAATTGGTTTAGATTGATAAAGTGTGCTCGGAGAACTCTTGTGTAGTTCATTTTACCACCATAGGTTTACTATTAGAGGAGAAAACCAAGTTCAAAGTTTCATTTTTAAATTTCGCGCCGAACTTTGTAATTCGTGACGTAAAAGACTTCAAAGAGCATTTAACATATTTTGGCGCCACTGGCTCGACGAAATTTCCACAAACTCGTTATGTCAAGTCTCTGGCCCCCTGAGAGGACAATGTACTTCAATTTAACCGATTAGGAATTACGTAGGCCCAAGCAGACGCCGTCAAAAATATGTGACGTCACGGCAAATGGGGCGGGAATTCTAAGGTGGCGTCGCCACCTGTTTTTTCTGTTTGCGCGTTTTCTCGCTTATTAAGCGTCTTCGCGCAGAAAGCGTGGTGTCTTTGGTATCGTGGAAGACTACTTTACTAATGCGAGAAAAATCGTTTTGCTCTTTAGTGTCCCTTTAAATATTAAGCAACTGAACTTGAGCTTCTCCTTTAGAAATATTATATTAGAGGGCTCTAAGAGTAAAGAAATTAACACTTGGCTTATCCTGAAGTCTTCTGCGAAATACCTTGCTTTGTCAGCTACATGTTTTGTTTATTAAGTGAGAATTTAAATACTAGAGTCATAGGAGGTTCTTCGTACTCATCGTATTTACAACGCCAAACTGAGACTGTGAAGTTTGCGGATGTAATGCTCAGATGATGAACAGGTTAAATGTGGCTGCACTTCTTAAACTTCATGGTTATATTTCCAAAATGTCCTTAAACACTGCTGTGTTGTCGCGGTATAGGGCGGCCGAGCCTGCACAATCTGTTTGTGCAGATTCTTCCATGATTTAAAGCAAACAGTTTTGAAAAGCAAGTTATCTGATCAGCTCTATGAATATAAAAAATCACCTGAAATCAATTATATATACCGGGTGTCCCAACTATCTTTAGCCAAGGGTTAAAAAATACAATATTAGATGCAGGCGAGTGAAATCAGTGGAAAATTACTGACAGTCACCTTGCGCATTGCAGACAATTTTTTGTTTGTAATTAACTAATTTCTTAATTAGGATTATTTAACTAAATTGCTAAATATTGATTTTGGCAAGAAATGCGACTTGCAAAGTTCGAGAGCGTCTTCAGAAACCCCAACTGCATTATTTGCGATAAAGAAAGTCTGACGTATACCATTTTTTCCAAGCTGCAAAGAAAGCCCGCGATATACAAGAAGAACCACGTGACTAGCGCATTCGAGCGCCGTGAGAATGCTGCCCTCAGACGTGGTTTCAGTGAAAGAAATCAGCTGCGGCCGGGACTCGCCGGCTCCGTTGCAGCGGTAGGCCGATAAGTTTAACGGTGGTTTCTTGGCCCGTTGCCAGCCAGTTGGCGCACGTGATGGTCCAAGTTGTAGCGAGCGCGGGCCAAGAAACCACCGTTAACTTATCGGCCTACCGCTGCAACTGAGACGGCGAGTCGCGGCCGCAGCTGATTTCGTTCGCTCAAACCACGGCTGAGGGCAGCAGTCTCGCGGCGCGCGAATGCGCTAGTCACGTGGTTCTTCTTGCATTTCGCGGGCTTTCTTCGCAGCTTGGAAAAAATGGTATACTTGAGACTTTCTTTATCGGAAACAATGCAATTAGGGTTTTTGAAGACGCTCTCGAACTTTGCAAGCAGCATTTCTTGCCCGAAGTCAATATTTGGCAATTTAGTTAAATAATCCTAATTAACAAATTAGTTATTTACAGAACAAAAAATTGTCTGCAGTGCGCAAGGTGGCTCAGCAATCTGCAACCGATTTCACTCACCCGCCTCTAATATTTTATTTTTTAATCCTTGAATAAAGAGGGACACCCTGTATATATATATATATATATGTATATGTGTGTGTGTGTGTGTGTGTGTGTGTGTGTGTGTGTGTGTACGGCGGACAGAGTGAGCGATGCCAGCCCCCCACTCGCGAACGAGTTGGTACGCCACTGAGCAAACCTCAATTGGGAACCTGTTTTAGGGGCGTAGCTCCTCTTAGTCTAACCTTGTCACGTCTCCGTTGTCCGGCGTCAACGGCAGTATCTCTGTCCGGCGTAAACGGCAGATGGTGCTGTCTCATAGAAGTACATGCAAACTGCAGTTCAGGGACGATATTCTAGATAGCGCTGTACACAATCCGTGTCGTCATCACCATTTCTCGTCTCATTTCCTAGATGGCGTTGGTCCACTAGAATTGTATGCAATATGGTGCTTGTGTGAATTGACGCTAGATGGCGCTAGAAGTGCCGCTGCTCTCCGATTGGCTGCTGCGCGGGCTGCGCGTGGATGCGCGGGGAGCGAGCGCCTCTCTCATTCTCCTGGATCGTCGTCGTGCGTGTCGGATCGTTGGTGGAGCATGAACGATGCGCAGCGGCGGGCGCTCGCTTGGCGGCAGCCAGCCGGATCCCGAGAAGGTGCGCGCCAAGGACGCCGCTGCGAAACGGGCTCAACGAGAAGCCGATCCCGAGACCATGATTGCTACAGGAGCTTCGCCCAAGCTCTTCATCATTCACCCGTGGATATGCTGTAATTTTTTTATTCACGCCAAACCATGATCGCAGACTCAAATGAAAGCTGCGTCTTCATACTACTTAGATATCTGGGAACTTTGCAGGTTTCAGTCTAGTTTGTTTAGACGGCTCGTCTTTGTCCTGAAAAACAAGGTGAAATTTCGGTGGCTTCCATACGATCCCATTGTTTAAATTTTTCTCGTCGTGGGAACAAAATGTAACGCCCCGATGGCAAAAGTGCTGCATTTGTGAGGTACAGCACAACTTCTAGAACGTGCCTTCTTGGGAACTTTTGGAAGTTGCGCATCTACGATTTTTTACCGCCGAAAAATGACCCTGTCCCATTGAAAACGGGCGAGCTTCCAGCAGTGGCCGCTTGGAGCGCTGATCATAAAGTGTCCCTGAAAGCTGGATATGGATATGGAAGTTCAAATTGATAAGATGCTTCCCGCGCATCGTATGTTCTACCGCGGGTAAAAGAGCGCGAGCGGGGGCGACGAACGTGGCCGAAGCAGAGATCAAACGAGCCGGCCCATTTCCGCCGCTCGGAGGGTGCATGCGATAACATCACCTCGCTCGGGAGGCCTGCCGTCGAAGCAGACAGGACACGCCCCGCCCGTCTTTAACGAGCCTTAAAAGACGCGAGGCGGGGAGGGATTGTCGCGCGAGCAGCAACTTTCAACTTTGAATCTAAGGGCGTGGTCGCGATCGCTGGCGCACGCGCTATCTCAGCAGCCATCACAGCGGGCGGCTCGTATACCCTTCTACGTGCTGCGCTCTCAACGCGAAGTGACTATGCGGAGAGCATCTCTCCCTGGAGTGGCCGTATTCTCTTACACCGGCGTTTTGTAGTTACGCGAGATCGGATACAAAAGAGTTAGCTGCCAGCTTCACTTCGTATAATACTACAATTTGTTGCTATCGCATTCATTGGCAAAGTCACAGTTTCGCCTTTGCGGTGAAACTGTGACTTTTTTGTAACAAAGGCAGGGGGACTCTACGTGCCGACGACTGCGCGAAAGGATTTGCTTCCGAGTTCAACTTGAGGTCATACTCTTCTTTGAAGGTCCCCAGTCCCCGGAACACTTGTGGAAATTCAGATTCGGGCTCCAGTTTCTTCAGTACATTGATTTGTGGTAGTACGCCGAGCCTTTCTATCGCTGGTTTCCCAAGAAGAGGGGTTCGGAGGCCTTGCCAGGCGTACACGTCTTTGCGGCTGTTCGCTTCTGCAAAAGTCATATTCATGGCAGTCATGCGAGATATGGCAAGGGATTTACCATCAGGTCTCTGAAGGCGGCGCCTAGCTGGTTGAAGTTTTATCGCGGGAAATATGCGAGTGAAGAGCTCCGCCGGAATGACCGTTTCGTCCGCGCCAGTATCTATATTAAGTACCACTTTCGAGGATTTAACGGGAACTGGAACTTCCCACCTTTGAGCAGATGAATGAAATGCGACTCCTAGGAAGCCTGGTTCTTCGGTCCGGTTTTCGACGTTCCTGAGAGTTCTGGTTGATCGACAAACCGCCTCGAAGTGTCCTCTTTTTTCGCACTTTCGGCAGACTGCATCTTTCGCTCGACTGTGCCTATTTCTTCCGCACCAGCCACATGGTTTGAGAACGTTGCTTCCACTTTCAGGCAAAGGCACCGTTTCGACCGTGCTTGTGCACCACGCTCGATTTGTTGGCAACAGACGACGAGCTGCCGGCATCGCCCGTTGCGGGAGCAGAAAGGAAGCGTTATTCAACAGCGCTTGTCTACTAGCCATAACTCGTTATTTTGTTTGTCAATGGATGACGCCAAAAGCGGGCGTGCTTTCGTTAGCTGTCGGTTGATGGCGCTGTCCGCAGCCGCTGCAGAGCGGAGTCCACGCGCTCGGGTGTTCCCTTTCATAAAGGACGACAGTGTATGTCGTCTGGCACTGATTAGCGGGCCCCCGGCGCCTTCTTTTCCGGTTTAGCCGTGGTGCCTATGATCGGCGGGCGCCACTTCTGACACCATGTTTGCGTCGCGACGAGACGGAAGGAAGTGGGCATGCTTCTTTTTCATAGGCAACAACAAAAAGAACCCTTTATTATCGAAAGCAGCGGCTGTTATCGACCGCATCACTAGCGCCACCGCAGCGCTATAACTGCTGACGTTGCCATAGCTGGCAAGCTATCCTATCACACAAGAACAAGGTTATTGATGTCGCAAGCCTTAAACAAAGATTAACCCTTTCAGCCCTGGATTTTTTATTTTGGTCGGGGACATTTTTTGTGCGTGTGTTCCTAGTAGTTATGAGCTCAGAAGACCACAAACGAAAAATTGAGCCAGTGGTGCAAGTATTATTGGATTTATAGACATGACATCAAATTAGGTCATCAGGGCTCAGCAGTTGTGCAACGACAAAAATGACATCTTTTTTACTGCTATTCACTAGAGTACACAAATGTGAACCACCTAGAAGTGTGTCGAGTGAACTTTGGTTCTTAGCAGTGTTCATGGAGAGGTTATTGCCTTCCATTGTTCAGAGACAAACAATCAAATTTGTCTGCAGCATGCGACATTCTGTAACAGAATGAATGTCCATAAATATCATGATGTCATCGGCGTATAGAAGGAAAGGAGAACTTCGAATAGCGAAAGAAAATGATTTTTTTTTACGCGAAAGGACAATATGCTGCGAAGAGCCAGCTCAACTATCTTTACGTTTGCACACTTGGTAATTTTAAGGGCACACTAAAGAGAAAAGCGACTGATTAGTAAATTACTATTTCACGATACAAAAAACGTGAGGCTTGTTGTGAGAAGACGCTTGGTAAACGAGAACTGAACGTGCCAAAAGAAAACGAAGGTGGCGACGCCCACTTCTGGTCCTTGCACGAATGGGCGTGACGTCATAGATTTTGGCGTCTGCTAGGGCCTACGTACGTAGTTCCTCATCGGTAAAAATGAAGTACATCCCAAGCAACCTCGCATATCCGCTCAGTATCCATGCAAAAGCCCAATGTCCAGTGTCAGTAGTGGACATTCACTGGATATACATTAGAGATACCATAGTGGATATCCATTTTTTGGAGTTGTGACGTACACACGAGTTACAATCGATTATGATCTTCAAAGGATATTTATGTATGCCTTTATGAAGGAGTCCACAAATGAACATATATTCACTACATAAGCAGAAACAGCAGCTTTCTTACACATGGCAATGCGCATCGTCACAGGTGATAATAAGAAAATTATTTACTAGGTTTAGAACCCAAAAACATTATTGAGGTACCACGTGCAATAAAATATTTTCATATATACCCTATACTGATCGAAATATAATATTGACTTGTTCGCTTGATTGTTCCATTATATGAACTAATTGTCAGTAAACAGTTTTTTTAGTTGTGTAACTGGCAGCCCAAATGACTTAAATAAGAACTAGTATATTCATCTTCTGCTGGCCTTCTACTTCATTTAAAAACCCAGCGCAACATTACTCAAGACCTATGAAAATGTCACTGCCTTGCGTTTACACATAATGCCTGTGCTTTTCTGATCTATAACAACGATACAAAATTTATTTTTGTATAGTTGAATTAAGATCCAAGTGGCTGCTGCTGTTTCGGGCTTTCTGTTGGTCGCAAGCATAGTAGCTGGGCTTACATGCAACTCTAGAGGCCATAGTGGAGTCTTTTGCTGCCACTTCTGCAGCTCCCAGTCATGCTGTACTGTGGGTAGACCCATCGCGACATCCGCAAGCCAAGCAACTCTTCAACTCAAAGGATTCGTTGTGTGAATAGGCTCTCACCACAAAGACAAGGAACGGCGAGAGACAGTACATTTGTAGAAACATTTTATGTTACCAGTACCGATACACGATAAGCTACTTTCTTTTGAGTAATATATTTTCTGTGAAAAGTTTTGTATTTTATTTATCTGTAAATATATATAATTTACTTGCCTGAGTGCACTTGGGTATCAATTGCGATCCTTGGCGAGTGGCTCTGGGCCCACACCCTCATGCTTTCCATCACACTTAGGCTTTGTTCAGCGCTCACAGGTTGAAACTGTGCAATTTAAAGCTAAGTTATGAATGCTGTTTCATTTCTAGGATCTTCAGTTCGTGTCGTATTGGTGTAAATCCAACTTTAACCCTCATATCAGAGGCAATATTACTTTTAGTGGCTGCATTTGTAGCAACATAACGCACTTAACTCGAGCAATTGTGTATGCCAGTCATTATTCTGACGCAGACACTTGGGCTAGTTCGTGATAACTTAACTTGGCCATCTGAACAAATGTAAAGGAGTGCTCGAGTGAACAGACACGTAGACGCCCTTCCCGCGTACGTGTCTAGCTCTTCCTTCTTTGAGTGTTGCTTTGTGCTTGTGTAAGCAAAAAAGTAGGAAGCGAAAAACAATGGCAACAACCCGTGGTCACCCTCATGTCCACAAAATATCGCATAGATTAAAGAAGATCGCCAAAAATCACGACGTGCCAGTTTCATTTTCAGCCTCTCAAAAATTGCTAGGGTTGTGTAAAATAGGCCACAGACCAAGCTTCGTTCAGTGTGATATAGCAGTAGCTTACAGTTTGCCATAAACATGCGGAAAACAATATATCGGACAGACCTCAAGATGTATTAACACTAGGCTTAGAGAACACCGCTACAACTGTCAACAGATTACCCATCCCGGGAATTTAGCTACTCACTGTAACCAATGCGCATGCGCACCCCGGTTCGAATAAACAACTATTGTAAAGCGGATAAAAGACGACAGGGAGAGAATAGTGCCGCGAGTCTTATATTTCATGAGTTGAAGCTTCACCCACATAGACTGTGGGCAACGCGCTGCGCAGGCCTCGCCGTGATGTGTAGGAAGCTTCGCGATTGTTTTGGAACAATCTGTTAAGATTGCGCGCCGCACGAGAATGTTCCAGCTTTGTCGAGAGATAACGCCGCCAACAGCGATATCGCTGGAAAGTTCGATAGCGCCTGTATAAAAGCCGACGCGCTTGACCACTTGTCAGTTGATCGACGGTCGACGCTCTGTTCGCCGTTATCAGCGTATTGCTGTAGTTTGACTTTCAGTTTCCCGGCCACTAGTTCGGCCAAATAAACAGTTTCATCTCGGACGTGCTGACTGCTGTCTTCGTCGACGTCACGACCACGTGACATCTGGTGGAGGTGCTCCTTGTCCATGTACCGAACACCCCCCTCCAACCGTGAGCCAAGCCCACACCGTCAAGGGGACTCCGGTGCCACCGCTGACCAGCGATCCAGCCGCAGACAGCAAGGTCTCCCACCAGAGGGAGAGTATTTCGGCCGCGCGTTAAAAAAGTCACGTGGTATACGTCGGCTGTGCTGCCCTCTGCCTGCGCGCGCGGAGTTGGCGGGGGTCTGGCCGTTGCCAGGCGAGCGAGACCGGCGAGACGCGTGGCTCCGGCCATCGTATCGATAGTATGCGCTCCCCTTCTGCGGTAGTGTTATGTTAATTCGGCAGAGTAAAAAGCTGGGCTTGGTGTTCCCTGACTACTGTGCGATGGAGTTAGGAGAAGCTAGGATAGACGCACATCTTCATTATCTTCGTTTATTGCTAGCGTGCATGCTTGTTGACATTCGACCTTCAGTTCGTGTTGCATATCGTGCTTTAATTGTGGTGTTAATTCTAATGCGGCCGGACTGCTCGCACTGAGCTTACAAGAGTGCCCCCTACCTCTAGGCTGCACACCTTGATTTAACAGCACTAACATTGATTCATTTCGTTGTTGCTGCAGTACAAAAGCGTGCACTGTCGGCGCAGAGCATTACGACGTTCTGCGACGAGTATGGCGAGTACGAACAAGGTTCTGTCTTCGGGAGAAGCGGCGCGGCCGGAAATATGATGGGAATTTGCTAGAGCATGGGCCCAACGTGACGGGCCGACCCCGAGTTTCGAGTGAGAGAGGCGTGTCGCGGCAACTGCACGACAAAACTCATCGGGAAGAGAGACGTCGGCCGCCCAGCAACGAAGGGAATCCGATCCTGGCTTGCGAGTGGCCAAAGCAGGAGCTCACGGACCGTTTAGCGGCGTCATATTATCATCGCTGTATCGACAGCTAAAATAGTACTTACTAAAAAACGCACCCCAAAGCCAAGGAAAAGGCACCAGCTCCGCAGTTTCATCAGTCTTCGCGACGCCAAGTCAGTGAAGCTGTGCTGAATTTTACCCTTGAATGTTGCATTTGTGCGCTGTGACGTGCAGCTCATGCAGTTACTGCGTCATCGCAATGCCCACTGAATACGTTGTAATACCAAAGGAAACATGGCACTGCCGCAGAACCCAACGACGGTCGGAGTGCCGCCGCGGCCGCGTCTTCGTCGCCTAGGCAACCGCGACCGCCGCGCGCCAGAATACGGACCCCACCAGAATACGGACTCCTACCGGACAAGCCAAAAGCCACGGCAACGAAGACAACAGGGACGATGACTGACGCAGTGCCCCCTACGGCGATCGTGATGCAGCCACCCAGGGAGCCGCCGACGTTCCGTGGTTCGCCATGTGAAGACCCCGAGACTTGGCACGAGACCTTCGAATGGGTCTCAACATATAATAACTGGAACTGCGAGGACAAGCTGCGCCACGTATACTTCTACCTAGAAGACGCCGCGAGGACGTGGTTCGAGAACCGAGAATCCGCCCTACAAACATGGGATCTCTTTCGGACGACGTTCCTAAGCACGTTCACGAGCGTGGTCCGCAAGGAACGGGCCGCGGCTATGCTGGAGACCCGTGTGCAGCTGCCCAACGAAAATATTGCCATCTACACGGAAGAGATGAATCGCCTGTTTCGACACGCCGACCCAAGTATGCCCGAAGAAAAGAAAGTGAGGTTCCTCATGCGGGGTGTCAAACAGGAACTCTTCGCTGGATTGATAAGGAACCCGCCGAAGACGGTCGCTGAATTTGCATCGGAGGCTTCCACGATCGAGAAAACGCTTGAGATGCGAACGCGGCAATACAACCGCAGCTTCTCGGCTACAAGCTACGCCGACGTTCAAGCCCTAGGACCCGCCGACCTGCGTGAGACGATTCGAGCAATCGTGCAAGAGGAGTTGCGAAAAATTCTACCTTCGTCGCAACCTAAAGTAGAGTCCATCGCCGACGTCGTGCGCCAGGAGATCCACTCGGCGCGCCTCAGCTAGCAGAGCCGCAGCCGCAAGCTATTAGTTATGCTGCTGCAGCCCGCCGTCATGCTCCTCCTCCACACCCCCGCCAAGACGCCACACCACCGCAGTACCGTCGCCAGACGCCGCCGCCGCCACCGACGCCCTACCGACCACCTGTCGGCCAGCGCAACACCCCGAGGAAGACCGATGTCTGGCGTGCCCCCGACAACCGCCCGCTCTGCTACCACTGCGGAGAGGCCGGCCACACGTACCACCGCTGCCAGTACCGACAGATGGGACTACGCGGATTCGCCATCAACGCGCCTGCGCCCGCAGCCAGGCGAAGGGCCGCGCGACATCGACGACTACCTCACCGGAACACAGTGGCAAGAACGACGACCTTCCCGCTCGTCGTCGCCCGGCCGCTACATGTCACCGCACCGCCGGCCGTACACTGGCCCAAACCGGGGCCGGTCGCCTAGCCCGTATCCGGAAAACTAAGGGCAGCAACCGATGGAGGTGCGGTTGCTGTACGACGAACTACCGAAGATCCTCCGCCGCCGACGACGACGCCGCGACGAAACCTTCAGAACACGACGCGAAGCAGACAGACCCCTGACGACGAAATCTCGCGGACTGAAGAAGACCCGACGACGCAAAATGGAAGCAGCGGAACACACCGACGCAGCCGTGACCCCACGCCACGACCTAACTGCAACGCCAGACGACGAACTAGCGACCTCGACGTTCTTATCGACGGCCACAGCGTCACAGCTCTCGTCGACACCGGAGCCGACTATTCCGTCGTCAGTGGACCGTTCGCCATGAAGTTGAAGAAAGTTAAGACTGGAAGGCCCCGAAATCCGGACCACTGGGGGCCATCTAATAACGCGGGCTGGAGTTTGCACAGCAAGAGTCACCATCAATAACCGGACTTATCCTGCGAGCTTTAATAATAATATCTGGGGTTTAACGTCCCAAAACCACCTCCTGCGAGCTTTGTAATCGTACAAAATTGCTCTAGGGATGTGATACTTGGAATGGACTTCCTAAGTGACCACGGCGCCGTCATCGACCTCAGGTCTGAGTCGATAACGCTAACCTCAGACAAAGCGCTCCCGCCCCACGCGACGCCAGGGAACCATGCATTGAACGTGATAGAAGAGCAGGTGACCGTTCCGCCGCGCTCCAGCGTCATTAATTCCGTCGGCACCGAAAAACCTGCGAACCTTGAAGGCGTCATCGAGGGCGATCAGCAACTACTCTTGAACCGTCATATTTGCGTCGCAAGAGGTATAGCCGAACTGCGTGACGGTAAAGCAAAGGTAGTGCTGACAAATTTCAGCCACGAATATAGGCACCTCAACATTGGTACGACGGTCGCCTACATCGACTAATGTGTGGCCGCCAGCAATGTTTTCGCCCTCTTCGATGCTGCCAAACCTGCTTCAACGAATCGAGGTCTCGAACCAGATTTCGACGTCAACCGGAGCCTTCCGAAGGTCAAGCAAGACCAGCTGAAAACCCTGCTCCTGCAATACAAAGACTGCTTCTCGTCGTCATCACGAATTCGACAAAGTCCCGTGGCGAAACACCGAATTACAACGGAGGAAAGTGCGAAGGCCCCTCCGTCAGAGCTCCTACAGAGTTTCGACTCGAGAGCGCGACGCGATAAAGAAACAAGTCGACGAGATGCTACACGACAACATCATCCAGCCGTCCAAGAGTCCGTGGGCGTCACCCGTGGTGTTAGTGAAGAAGAAGGACGGCACACTGCTCTTCTGCGTTGATTATCGGCGCCTGAACAAAATCACGAAGAAGGACGTGTACCCCCTCCCACGGATAGACGACACCCTGGATCGACTACACAACGCGACGTACTTTTCGTCGATGGACCTCAAGGCCGGCTATTGACAGATCGAAGTAGACGACAGAGACCGAGAAAAGACCGCTTTTATAACACCCGACGGCCTCTTTGAGTTCAAGGTCATGCCTTTTGGTATTTGCTCGGCACCTGCGACGTTCCAGCGCGTCATGGACACCGTGCTGGCCGGATTGAAGTGGCAGACGTGCCTTGTGTATTTGGACGACGTCGTCGTGTTTTCCTTGACCTTCGACGAGCATCTCCGGAGGCTTGAGGCAGTACTTCAAGCAATCAAGGCCTCTGGACTGACCCTGAAGCCAGAAAAGTGCCGATTCGCGTACAACGAGCTCTTGTTTCTGGGTCATGTGATCGGCAAGTCTGGAGTGTGCCCAGACCCGCGGAAAACAGCTGCCATCGCCGACTTCGCGCCTCCCACCGACAAGAAGGCCGTGCGCCGATTTCTCGGCTTATGCGCCTATTACAGACGCTTCGTCAAAAACTTTTCACGCATCGCCGAACCACTGACGCTTCTTACTAAGACTAACGTGGAATTCAGGTGGGAAACGGAACAAGTGCAAGCATTTGAGGAACTTAAACGACGCCTGCAGACGCCACCCGTACTTGCGCATTTCGACGATTGCGCCGATACGGAAATACACACCGACGCAAGCAGCGTAGGACTCGGTGCCGTCCTTGTGCAAGACTGACGGGCTTGAAAGGGTAATCAGTTATGCTAGCCGGTCACTATCCAAGGCAGCAGCCAACTATTCCACAGCAGAAAGGGAATGCCTTGCCATCATCTGGGCTACGTCAAAGTTTCGCCCCTACCTCTATGGCAGGCCCTTCAAAGTTGTCAGTGACCATCACGCCTTATGTTGGCTAGCTAACTTGAAGGACCCTTCAGGTCGTCTCGCATGATGGAGTCTTAGGCTTCAAGAATTCGACATTACCGTCGTGTGCAAGTCCGGACGAAAACACTCTGACGCCGACTGCCTCTCTCGTGCCACCGTCGACGCGCCGCCGCGAGACGACGACGATGACTGCTTCCTCGGAACTATAAGTGTCGACGACTTCGCCGAAAGGCAACAAGCCGACGCGGAACTGGGGGGGCCTTATGGAGTACCTGGAGTGCAAGACCGCCGTTGTTCCGAAGGTATTCAAGCGAGGACTGCCGTCGTTTTTCTTACGGAACGGCGTTCTCCTGATAAAGAACTTCTCGCCACTGCGAACGGACTACCGTTCTTGTCGTGCCCTCATCATTGCGACCAGAAGTCCTCCAGGCCCTACACGACGACCCGACGGCTGGACACCTCGGTGTTTTCCCGCACGCTCGCCAGAATACAGGAAAAATACTACTCGCCACGCCTTGCTGCCGACGTCGCCCACTACGTCAAGACTTGCCGAGATTGCCAGCGACGGAAGACACCGCCGACTAAGCCAGCGGGACTTCTGCAGCCAATCGAACCACCGCACCGGCCGTTCCAGCAAATCCGGATGGACCTACTCGGGCCGTTCCCGACGTCGACTTCCGGCAACAAGTGGATCGTCGTAGCGACTGACTACCTCACCCGCTACGCCGAGACAAAGGCCTTGCCCAAAGGCAGTGCCGCCGAGGTAGCCACGTTCTTCGTGGAGAACATCGTCTTGCGTCATGGCGCCCCAGAGGTCCTTATCACAGACAGAGGTACCGCCTTTACTGCGGACCTAACTCAGGCGACCTTGAAGTACAGCGAGACGAGGCACCGCCGCACCACCGCCTACCACCCGCAGACCAATGGCCTCACCGAGCGTCTAAATAAGACCATCGCCGACATGCTCGCCATGTACGTCGACGTTGAGCACAAGACGTGGGACGCCGTCCTTCCGTACGTGACCTTCGCTTAGAACACGGCCGTCGAAGAAACGACGCAGATGACGCCGTACAAGTTGGTCTACGGAAGGAGCCCGGCGACGACGCTCGACGCCATGCTACCCAACGTCACCGACGAAGAAAATGTCGACGCCGCTGCTTACTTACAACGTGCCGAAGAAGCTCGACAGCTGGCCCGCCTGCGCATCAAGACCCAGCAGCACACCGACAGCCGTCGCTACAATCTTCGACGACGCTTCGTCGAGTACCAGCCCGGCGACCGTGTCTGGGTCTGGACGCAAATACGACGACGCGGACTGAGCGAGAAGCTTCTTCGACGATACTTCGGACCGTACAGGGTACTTAGACGTCTCGGCGCACTCGACTACGAGGTTGTCCCCGACGGCATCGCGAACTCTCAGAGGCGCCGAGCTCGACCCGAGGTCGTGCATGTGGTGCGCCTTAAACCGTACTATACTCGTTAGCGCACCTGAGGACTCTAATGTTTGCTTTCTTTATTAGTTTTCTTTAGTATTGCATGTATTCATGTTCTGTTTTTAAGCATCGGGACGATGCTTTTTCAAAGGGGGGCATTGCCGCGAGTCTTATATTTCATGAGTTGAAGCTTCACCCACAAAGGCTGTGGGCACCGCGCTGCGCAGGCCTCGCCGTGATGTGTAGGAAGCTTCGCGATTGTTTTGGAACAATCTGTTAAGATTGCGCGCCGCACGAGAATGTTCCAGCTTTGTCGAGAGATAACGCCGCCAACAGCGATATCGCTGGAAAGTTCGATAGCGCCTGTATAAAAGCCGACGCGCTTGACCGCTTGTCAGTTGATCGACGGTCGACGCTCTGTTCGCCGCTATCAGCGTATTGCTGTAGTTTGACTTTCAGTTTCCCGGCCAAATAAACAGTTTCATATCGGACGTGCTGACTGCTGTCTTCGTCGACGTCACGACCACGTGACAATGTTTACGAAGCTGCTGCCATGGCATCTCTGGGCGCCGAAACTTATCTTAAGGGCGAGACAGACGGTGCGATTTTCCATGCGATGCAGCGTCCGAGACGGCGGCGGGAAAACCGGAATGGTGACCTTTCACAGCATCGGACAGCCACCATTCCCTCTCCCCCACCGCCGCGTCGGCCGGCACATCGCATGGAAAATCGTGCCGTCTGTCTCGCCCTAAAACTATCTCCTGCGGAAATCGAGTTCGTGATGGACGTCACATAGGCGGAGTCAAGTGTACTATCTTTTTCCACGTGTTTTTGTGAACTTATATTTATATATCTACGCATGAATAATAAAAACCAGTTGAAGTTTGCGCTCGTCCTGTTAACACTGTGTCCTGTGTACTTTGTAACGTCTCCCTACCGTAAGCGCATCACCAAGCCATCTGTAGGACCTCTGATTGAACTCCAGCGGAGATTTACGGATCTCCAGTGGATATCCATTACAGCCGAAACGAATATATATTGGATTCCTGAGGGATATCTGTGGTTGCTTGGGATTGTCTTCTGATCAGGGCTGGGGAGTGTTGGCGGTAACGCGTTACAAGTAACGGCTTTACCGGTAACGCGTTACTTTTTTCGGTAACTTAGTAACGTACTCGTTACAAATTGCAACTGCAACGGGTAACGTACTTACGTTAACATTCAGGGCTGGGCAAAGATACTTTGAAATTGTATCGCGATGCAATACAAAATACTCAGGCAAGAAGTATTGGAGATACAAATACAAGATACTGCCGCAAAAATTGTATCCTATACGATACTTGGCAATAGTATCTTAAGCTACTTCGATACATTCTCCAATTTATTATAGATCCATATAATGTAGCAGCAAACGCCTATGCACGGAAATGTCTGCTTCAAAATTTCTCAGCTGTGACCTAATTTGTTTCACTTGAATGAAATGTCTGTTAGTATCTCAAAAGTTTTGCCTTACTTGCTCAAAGTACATTGGTTTACTTACAAAACAACTTATTTGGGTTTGTTTTAGCCTCTTCACAGGACAACTCTTTGTACACTTCGCTGAAAGCGGTACTTGCTTTGCACAGCTTGCCGACCATCTAGCAGGTTGCCATATAATCACAATAACTTCAATAAGAAGCCTTCGCACGACGGCGCAGATACCAGTGTGGACTTTTACCTTGTTCGTAAAAGACAGCTTGCACACTACCGTATATCCGGACAGGTGTACAGCAGCAACAACGCTGGTAGCGACATTTCTTTTTCTTTTTTTTGGGGGGGGGGGACGCATGGTGTATACTAAGGGTTTGAGACTTTACTCTAGCGGCCCGGCCCGCACACATGACCGTCTTCGTTTCATTTGTTTTTACTTTCTAAATAAGTATGTTCGTCAGCTGCACAGACATGACTGGTCTCGAGCATTCCTTTCGTGAGGAACATGTGGTCACCATGTGCTAAAACATAACGGTGGAACAAAAACTGTATATTTCAGAATCCGCGTCGAGATATCAGTCATTCTGTACATGGATATCGATGTTTCTCGAATCCTGACACCATGTCCCCTTCAGAAATGACCTCTATATGTGATATGGGAAAGGCTTCCTTTCAAACGTCATTTTGTTCAAACTATCTCCCACCATCTTCACTGTCCTGGCCCTTGCAACTAAATTTCGCGACAGCGGCCCGCTGGATATAAGCTTAGTTTGAGACCCCTGGTGTATGCGTAGATGACGTAAAACTGCAATGAATTTTCATATTCTACTTATCTGCTGGCGTAAAGGATTCTTTGTTGATATACTCACTAACGTGCAATCTTTTTAGCAATTTTTCTTCAACGAGAGAACATGTGCAACACAGAAACGTCTCAGACGTATTGTATAGTTCCACAAAGCGTCGCAGGACACCGCCGCTATTCGCGCTATTGCCGCTTATAGCTCCCATTAGGTGGCGATTAGTAATACGAAAAATATTTAAGAAGGCCTAAAACAGGAAAACAAATATAAGTAATATAGAGAGGTGGTTGTGTACCAAACATTCACATTGAATGAGTACAGAAACACAATACAGACGGCGCCCTTAATAGCTATGAGCATAAAGTATTGTCAAATTACCTGTTGAGACAATAGAAAATTCAGTGCCTGTAAAAATTGCCTGAAACAGCTCGTTGGGACACTCATGAGTAAAACAGAGCATTCAGTAAAACAAAGTTTCTCGAATCCCCTTCCTAATATCTTTAAGATGGCTCCTAATGATTTCCATTATTATAACGCAAACCCAATTTCGCTATTTTCCTAAGCGGTAAGCAGAATGTTTTGTACTGTTTACTCAAGGTACGCCGACATAATTATGTTATATTTGTTTTCAAAATCACCTTGGCAACGTGTAAATGTGTAAACAGTAGTGTAAATAAGGTAGAGAGAAGAAAAAAGCAGAGATCTTAATTTGGGAGCGCGTTACAAAAGACATACCGCAGTGAGCAGACCGGAAAAACAGTGCAGAGACAGGTATTGTAAGGGATGCAAAATGACATCTAAGAAAGCACTTGTGCTAATAATCAAATGATGATTGCATAAATTATTTCAATAAATGTAGCAAGAAGTGAAAAAATACGATACGCCAACATTTTTCTGTTAGGTAAACACTTGCTCTTTTAGATCTACCGTCAGCACCAATGGTGCTAACGTTGTTAGATTCTTATTTCCATATAAGTTAATTCATGGCATGCAAGTCAAACTTACTTCCACGAGATCATTCAAATCGCTGATATGTAAAATCCACGCGACGCAAAGGAATCCCATTCTTTCACGCATCACATTTTGTTATGGAGCAAGACGCAAGACGCAAGGGAATCTTCAATAACGACACTGTAGCAACATCAGAACTTGCGCGATAGACGCGGCGCAGGACAGTGGCTAAGAGCAAGTGTCGCGGCGGCATTGGCGCAACTAAAAAGAAAAGAAATCGAGCAAACAAAAGGTACGTGGGCTGGGCGTAGACGTCCGTGCGCTTGTCTTCCTCATCTTCTGCCCTCACTGGGGTACTCTGGCGAAAAAATAAAATTGCGTCACTGCCCAATGACTTATTCAGATGGCTTAATGGCACCAGTACCAGCTTGAGAATCCGAGCTTGACCAGCAATTATTGTTTCGCACGGTTGTGTTGCGATAGAAGTATCTTGTATCTTAAGATACACGATACATTATCGAATGTATCGGAAACACAGATACAGATACTCGTCTTTCAAGAAGTATCGCGATACAGATACAAGATACCCATAGAGTATCTAAGATACATGTATCTTCGATACTTTTTAAATTGTGATCTCAGCGCAAAGTAAGACACGAGACAGAGAGCAACGAAGACGAGCGCTGACTTCCATACTGCCCAGCACTGTTAACATTTTTCGGTAACCTGTGGTGTCACGTTACTCGTTGCTTTTTGATCCTGTAGGTGCCGTTTTCCCAGAGCTCGCCCCGACTAATTCTTTTGTCGCAGTGTCGGACTGCTGTCGGCCTGCGAGGCATTGACCAAGAAAGCGCGGGCGGAATCGCTATTGTTTGCGGAAATTGTGGGGACCAATTTCTTAAAGGGACACTAAAGAGGAACAATTAATTGGTTTAGATTGATAAAGTGTGCTCAGAAAACTCTTGTGTAGTTTATTTCACCACCATAGGTTTATTATTACAGGAGAAAACCAAGTTCAAAGTTTCATTTTTAAATTTCGCGCCGAACTTTGTAATTCGTGACGTAAAAGGTTTCAAAGAGCATTTAACGTATTTTGGCGCCACTGGCTCGACGAAATTTCCAAAACTCGTTATGTCAAGTCTCTGGCCCCCTCAAAGGACAATGTACTTCGATTTAAACGATTAGGAATTACGTAGGCCCAAGCAGGCGCCGTCAAAAATATCTGACGCCACGGAAAATGGAGCGGGAATTCCAAGGTGGCGTCGCCACCTGTATTTTCTTTTTGCGCGTTTTCTCGCTTATTGAGCGTCTTCTCGCAGCAAGCGTGGTGTTTTTGGTATCGTGGAAGACTACTTTACTAATGCGAGAAAAATCGTTTTGCTGTTTAGTGTCCCTTTAAGACGCGCCGACTCCCTGTCGGGAGGGTTGGGCCATCGCCACACAAAGCTTGAAGAAAGCCGCGTAATTCGCCATGAGAAACTGTACGGGCATGCTTCTCGTAGAACTGGATTGTAGCAGGTGGATTGCTGGCACCTGCGCCTTTTCGTGCCCGAAAGACAGGCCTCCCGAAGAGAAAGAGCGAGGGCTGGTTTACTGAGTACCACGTGCTGATTGTAGTGTCGCCGCCGGAGGTACCGTCCGGCGGGCCAAGAGGGGCGGCTCCGCGACGGAGCGCACGCAGCTGCGTCAAGACAGGCCGGGAACAGGGAGGGGACTGAAGTTTATTAACAAAGAGATTGGTCATAAGAGTTCGTACATGAAATGCCCGTTGTGTGGCGCTCTGCATCACACAATCGAAACCGAAACTGGTAAGGCGCGACACCACATCATCTCCCCCTAAAAAGGAAAGGAGTTGTACTCTGTATATGACATTATACAGTGGTAAGGCACTGCAAAGTTCGTATGAAGTAACACGTTGGCACACAATCCTTGAACATCTTGGAGGAAAATGTGCAAAAATAAGTAACATCATTATACCATAGTTATCACATGTAGGAATGTATTCTTTATTAGGACTGTATTTATGTGACTAGAGTTGACGTAGTTTGACTAAACTTGAAGCAATGAATTTTTATTGCGTGAGCCCATTTATGTACCGGCATAAGTAGTAATTAGGAACTTAGTGTCAGTCACCATTATATGTTCCCCAAAACAGGATTATGCAGTAAGTAATATATGAAAGTAGTATATAAGTATGTGAAACATGAATATTATGAAGAATATATACATACTATACTATATATATATATATATATATATATATATATATATATATATATATATATATATATATATATATATATATATATATATATATATATCAAGGAACGTAGTCCTTGTACCGTGTCGGCTTTCTTCGGTGCCGTTTGGGACGAAGGGGACGGTTAGTTGAAGGATTTGAGCCTTGGGGCTCGCCTACCGCTCGTCGGAGAGCGAACGTGGCAGAGTTTCAAGATTTTCCGTAGTCGACATATCTATCCCCCCTTCGATAAGTTCTGCATTGGGGCTGGGCACATCCAGCCGATTGTTGTGAAGGTGCCTGCAAGGTGGTTAATGGAAGTCGCACTAACTGTGGAGCTACAGAAGAACATGGAGGTGGGGAGGAATTATGTTGTTGCATGGACGATGTGTTAGGTGAAGGACATGAATTCTGCTGTGGAGTTGCGTTCTGCTGAGCATGAACAACTACTAGCTTTGATGCATTCCAGACGTTGCCATCACTAAGGCGGAAGGAATTGAATCCAGGTTGACTAAGGATTGTATAGGGACCTCTGTATTTATTCTGCTTCCCTGGCAGACCAACTTTAACTCTGAGGCCCACCTGTAGCTTAGGAGGTTTTGCTCCACGCTTAGAATCAATGCGTTGCTTAGTTGCCTGTTGCCTATGGAACACTCGTGTTCTCACAGGATCCAAACTGGGCGAAGGAACGGAAGAGTTTGGGTGTAACCTTGCAATGCCAATTCCAGAACGCGGTTGGCGGTTATGCAGAAGTTGTGCAGGCGACAAGCCTGTAGTAGCTTGAGGCGTAAAGCGATACGTGCCTAAGTACTGTGTTAGAGCTTGTTTCAGTGGGCGGCATTCAAGTTGAGCGAGCTGAATTTGCTCTTTCAAAACACGGCTGAAGCGTTCAACTTGACCGTTAGATTGTGGATAGTAGTTCGAAGAGCAAAGATGCTGTATGCCTCTGTCGGAGAGGAACTTCTCAAATATTTGAGATTTAAACTGAGGACCGTTGTCCGTGACGATTGCCTCTGGAAAGCCTTCCCTACTGAAAAGTGCTGATAGAAATGTAATTACCGCTTCAGAAGTGACTGCATGGGTAAAGCAAACCTCAGGACACTTTGAGTGGTAGTCAACTAATTTAACTGCAAATCTGCAGTCGAAAGGAGCATCTTCGAGTGGACCGACAATGTCCATGCCTAGCTTTTCCCAAGGTTTATCTGGCCATGGGACAGGCTGTAAGGGTGCAAAAACTGGTTTAGCAGATTTATCTGCTGTTTGGCATACGACGCAGTCGCGAACTGCACGTTCAACTTGGCTATCTAAGCCAGGCCACCAGTATCTTTCTCTAAGTCGCTGCTTAGTCCTGACAATTCCAGGGTGACTTTCGTGAGCCAACTGTACAAGTTTATTGCACAGCGAAGCTGGAATGCTTACTCTATCTGCTCGGAAAACTAAGTTGTCTACATAGGACAGCTCGTTTCTGATTGCAAAGTAGGGTAGTAGTTCTGGCTGAAGAGATTGCTTTTCTGGCCATCCGTTAGCAATGTATGGAATTACTTGTTGCAAAGTAGTATCCTCAGCAGTTGCTGCCTGTAAATCAGCTTTACTTATGCATGGAGTGACAAGTGAGATTATCTCTTCTTCCAAGTCTGGAGAGACTGGAAGTTGCAAAGGCAAACGAGAAAGAGCATCCGCTACAACATTATTTGGACCTTTGCAGTACTGTACAGTGAAGTTGTAGTACAAAAGTCTGGCGCACCAGCGTGAAATGCGTAATGGGCGTCGGCCCTCTGATCCAGCAGAACGTAATGTAGTAAGTGCTTGATGATCAGTGCGTAATGTAAAATGTCTACCCCAGAGGTATACATGCCCTTTCTCGCAAGCAAAGAGGCATGCTGGGGCTTCACGCTCACCAGTAGAATATCTGCGTTCAGCAGGTGACAAGGTTCTCGAAGTAAAAGCAGTTGTAATTAACTGGTCACCTTTGCGTTGTTGAAACACAGCACCCAAACCTATGTTGGAAGCATCAGTCGCTATGACTATCGGAAGCTTCTCGTCAAAGAGTTGAATGACTGGGTTTTCAGCCAGTACTTCTTTGATATTGTTGAATGCCGAATTGGCTTCATGCGACCAATTAAATGTTTCGCCTTTAGGCAACATGGAGCGCAGTGGTTCAACGTCAGCATGATGGGGAATGAACTTTGAGTAATAGCCAGCGAGACCAAGAAATGAATGCAAGGATTTACAATCTGTAGGAGCAGATGCATGCACTTTGGACTCAAGAGGAGACAATCCTCTGGCACTGACATTGTGTCCTAAAAATTGGATTTCTTGGACAGCAAAGACACATTTGTCGTTCAGTTTCATTCCTGTGTTGCTTATGCGGCTTAGTACTGCTTGTAAATTAGCATCATGTTCAGCACGCGTTAGACCCCAGACCAAAATGTTATCTAGCTAGCACAGTACTCCAGAACAACCTTTCAAAATGTCTGACATTATTTTGTGAAAAACAGCAGGGGCAGATGCAAGCCCGAAGCAGACTCCAGGGAATCTGAACAAATCATCATGCGTTACAAAAGTGGTTAAATCCCTACTTGATTCTGACAAGTTGACCTGATGATATGCTGATGCAAGATGTAGCTTTGAAAAGTAAACTGCACCTGTAAGTTGCTGGAGAAGTTCTTCGATGTGGGGCAAGGGAAACCCATCAATCACGATAGCTTCGTTTGGTTCACTCAAGTCCACACACAGTCTTAAGGAACAGTTCTTTTTCTTCACCACGACCAGTGGAGAGACCCAATCTGATGCTGAAACACGTTCGATGACGCCTGCATTTTCAAGACGAGAAAATTCATCGGAGACTTGTTGTCGAAGCAGGAATAGCAATCTGCGAAGCTTGGCAGCTACTGGTTGCACACCTGGACGGCGTTTCACTTCGTGCATGTAGCCTTTCACCAGGCATAGTTCCTGGGTGAAGAGGTGATGAAATTCGGACGGAGCATTAGCAGGAATTCTCGGGGTTGCTGTACTTGAAACTTGTGAGCAGGACAATGTAGCGCCGTCGATGTGTATGTGGAGGCTTCGAATGGCGTCCAAACCAAGAAGTGAAGAACCTTCTTTTGTCACGTAAAATGTGACAACAGCAGTGGTATCGTTGTACCGGACGTTTGTAGAGAAGTATCCGTCGTTGAGAATGCATTTCTTTGAATAGTCCTGAAGGACAATGTAGGAGTCAAGAAGTCTGGTCCCCGGAAAGTACTGCTTGAAATCTTGTAAGTTCAGCAATGAGACGGTCGCACCGGTGTCAACGAGAAAAGGAATGTTGACTTGGCCAACTTGAACAGAAATCTTCAGTGGCGAAGGACGGCTGGAGCGTTCATCAACGTTGAGAATAGTAACTGTATTTCTAACTGCAGTATCTTGCACCTGAGCTACGTTTTGTTGCGAAGTTCGGACATTTGATGAGCGGCAGACAGCTCTGAAGTGGCCTCGTTTTCCGCATGCAGAACAAGTGCGGTTGCGGGCAGGACAGTTTGCGAAATTTGCGTAATGTTGAGACGATCCGCATCTATAGCAGAAATTCGATTCAGATCGGTGCGGTTCATTCTGCTGTCCCGCAGAATCCGATGAAGGATGGGTGCAGAGCCGTATATTCCCTTTGGGAGAGTTCGGCGCTCTTTTGATCTCGCCGCCAGTCTGGCAACAGCGCGCTTCCGCGCCGCCGACGCCATTTCGGGCCGAGGTTTCTCGTGATGCTGTACCCGTGACGTCGCTGTCGGCATTTATGCTTCCTCTGTGACCGACCTGGTGTGTGTTTGCTGCTGATCGTGCACGTGTCGGCTGCGTGGAACATCGTGGACCTGCACGGACGTCGCAATGGGGGCTTGCAGCGCGGTCGCTGAAGAAAGGGTTCGCCAGAGACGGAGCGTTGCGGGCGCACGCCAACGCGAGCTTACAGTGCCGCGGCACAAAATGGCGGACAGCGCCGCGCCGCCGCTAAATTTGGATGGTTGTTGGCTCCGCCCCTCCGCCGAACTCTCCGAAGGAATATACGGCTCTGGAATTGTCGCCGCCGAAGGTCGTACTTGGCGGGCTAGGAAGGCCCGCGTCGAGCGCCGGAGCGCCCGCAGTGTGTATGTGGAGGCCTCAAGACAGCCGGAGAGCGGGGATGGGACGTAAAATGTGACCATACGTCACGTACATGAAAGCAGTATCCCGACAATTGAAACCGAAACTGGGGAATAAGGCAACTGAAGGACAATGGATTCAAGGAGTCTGGTCCCCGGAAAGTACTGCTTGAAATCTTGTAAGTTCAGCAATGAGACGGTCGCACGGTGTCAACGAGGAAAGGAATGTTGATTGGCTGGTTGCAACTTGAAAGCTTCAGTGGCGAAGGACGGCTGGAGCGTTCATCAACGTTGAGAATAGTAACTGTATTTGTTACTGCAGTATCTTTGCACTTGAGTTGCTACGTTTTGTTGCGAAGTTTGATGAGCGGCAGACAGCTCTGAAGTGACCTCGTTTTCCGCAGGCAGAACAGTGCGGTTGCGGGCGGAGGCAATGTAAAAATTTGGTAATGAAGAACCTTCTTTTGTCAGTAAAATGTCCAGTGGTATCATCTATAGCTTTGTAGAGAAGTATCAGATCGGTGCGGTTCATTCTGCATTTCGAAGAGTCCGATGAAGGATGAGTACGGGTGTCATGTTGCGAGCGGCCATTTGGCTCCCCGGAAAGTGCTTGAAATCGGGGAGGCCGGCGGCCATATTCTTTTGTTTTGCTGTAGAGGAATGAGACGGTCTTTGGCGGTGTCAACGAGGAAAGGAATGACCCGCTTGAAAGAAAGCTGTGGCGAAGGACGGCTGGAGCGCGTTCGAGAATAGTAACTGTATTTGTTACCTGCATAGCACGCTTGAATTTGTATTGCTTGAGTTTTGTTGCGACGTAAGGGTAGGTCCCAGCTCTGAAATCGTGCAGGCAGAACAAGTTGGGGCAGGACAGTTGCAAAATTTGCGCGGCATGTTGAGACGATTCTGCAGAAATTCGATTCAGTGGTGCGGTTCATTCTGCTGTCCCGAAGAGTCATAGGATGAGTACGGGTGTCAGTAACTGATTCCCCGGCGGCCATGGTTTTGCTGTAAGGAATGTGAAGTGCTGTTTTACGCGCATCCGACCCTTGAAGTAGTGACGCTCCTCTTCTTTGGCAGTATTTCAGTTGCTGGCAGAAGTCGTCTGCGGACTTGTTTGCGGTAATTCGCTGAAGAGCTGATCGCGGACCATGGCTTGACGAGCAAATTGCATCTGTGGCCAGCGTAGTGCAGAAGCATGTCAGTAACGGATTCCCCTGTACTGTTTGCATTTGATTGCGTCTAGTATTTCATTGCTGGGCGCCTTGAAGTGATTCTCTAGCAGCGTGAGCCCGAGTACTCATCTTGCGTGCCTTCGTCCCGAGTGCCATCGCCGTCCCCGCCTGTTCCTGGGCAGCTTGTAGCGTCCAAAACATAGGCCTTCAACTCCCATCATTCAGCAGGAGGCTCTTCTTCAGGCGGGCGGGCGGTTCTCCGGCGGCAACGTCGACGTACACCTGAAAGACACGGCGCCATTTAGCCCAAGGCACGGGAGGAGTGCCCGGAGTTTGTAAAAACGGCGGAGGAGGAATAGCGGCACTCATGCTGGAAACGTGGTTCACTGTTGAGTCGCAGTCGCCAGGATGCGTTGGCGAGTCACTGGTGCCAGCAAGCATTGGCAATACGTGCACAGGGTGTGGCCGCAGTAGGGTGTGGCCGCAGTAGGCCTACCTCATTTCGTGCAGAATGTTAAGTGGGGTGATGCCCCGTAATGCGGCTGGAAAGGTGGTTGGCCACGTTGAATTTGGCAGAAAATGCCGGAGAAGAATGTAGAGGCTTACATTGTTTTCACCTCGTCGCCACTTTGTAGTGTTGCCGCCGGAGGTACCGTCCGGCGGGCTAGGAAGGCGGCTCAGCGCCGGAGCGCCCGCAGTTGCGTCAAGACAGCCGGAGAGCGGGGATGGGACTGAAGTTTATTAACAAAGAGATTTGGTCATACGATTTCGTACATGAAATACCCGTTGTGTGGCGCTCTGCGTCTCACAATCGAAACCGAAACTGGTAAGGCGCGACACCACAAAGGGGACGGGTGTCATGTTGCCAGCGGCCATATTGGCTCCCTCCCGAGTTCTGTCGGGAAGGCCGGCGGCCATGATTCTATTGTTTTGGTGGAGAGGAATGTGAAGTTGCCTCGGCGGCCATCTTGCGTACCCGCTTGAAATCCGACCCTGTCAACTTGCGCGTTCGCGAACTCCTGCATTTCGAGTTCGGTACGCTCCTCTTCTTTGGCAATTTGAATTGCTTGATGTACAGTAAGGGTAGGTCCCAGCTGCAGAAGTCGTCTGCGGACTTGTTGCGCGGTAATTCCGCTGAAAACCTGATCGCGGACCATAGCATTGACAGACGTCCCGAAATTGCATTGGCTTGCCATCTTCTGTAGTGCAGAAACATAGCCAGTAACTGATTCCCCTGGTAGCTGTTTGCGCATCTTGAAGTAGTGACGCTCCAGTATTTCGTTGCTCGGAGTTTTGAAGTGATTCTCGAGCAGCGTGAGCGCTGCGATGTACTCATATTGCGTGCCTTCGTCCCGAGTGCCGTCGCCATTCCCCTCCTGTTCCTGGGCAGCTTGTAGCGTCCAATAAACATCCTGGCCTTCAACTCCCAGTGCATTCAGCAGGAGACTCTTCTTCAGAGCGGGCCGGGCGGTGTCTCCTGGCGGCGACGTCGCCGTACGCCTGGAAGACACGGCGTTATTTAGCCCAAGGCACGGGAGGGGTGCCCGGAGTTTGTAAAAACGGCGGAGGAGGAATAGCGGCGGTCATGCTGGAAACGTGGTTCACTGATGAGTCGCAGTCGCCAGGATGCGTTGGCGAGTCACTGGTGCCAGCAAGCATTGGCAGTACGTGCACAGGGTGTGGCCGCAGTAGGGTGTGGCCGCAGTAGGCCTACCTCATTTCGTGCGGAATGTTAGTGGGGTGATGCCCCGTAATGCGCCGGAAAAGGTGGCTGGCCACGTTGAAATTGGCAGAAAATGCCGGCGAAGAATGTAGGAGCTTACATTGTTTTCACCTCGTCGCCACTTTGTAGTGTCGCCGCCGGAGGTACCGTCCGGCGGGCCAAGAAGGGCGGCTCCGCGCCGGAGAGCACGCAGCTGCGTCAAGACAGGCCGGGAACGGGGAGGGGACTGAAGTTTATTAACAAAGAGATTGGTCATAAGAGTTCGTACATGAAATGCCCGTGGTGTGGCGCTCTGCATCACACAATCGAAACCGAAACTGGTAAGGCGCGACACCACACTGATCGTGAAATTTCGTACGTGGGGGAAACAAATAACTTCACCGAGAGGCTGTGACAACATAAAAACGACGTCCGCAAGTTAGCGACAAAGGAAAACACTCGCAGAGCACAGCATGGTGAACAACCACCGCATCGAATTCGACAAGTCCCGCGTCGTCGACTTAAGCGGCCTTTCGTGGAATTCTGGCACATCCAGGCGACAGCCGCTAACGTCAACCGGTCTACGGGTGCGCTGCCGATCGAGAGTATGCCTTATCGTGGAGAATAGGCGTGACCCCACGCCAGGAAGACAGCCCTGAAAAAGAATGCGAGCGGGACGCGAAACGTGGAATTTTTTCTTGTAACGCAAAAAAAAAATCTTTTTACTCACTACCTTAGTTGGCGTCCCTCTGTTTCAACCAAAACCCATTAATACCGCTGTCACACGAACTCCCTTAACCGCGGTTAAGCTAACTACGGTTACGGCTAACCACGGTTACAGGTTCCACGAGAGGTCGACACGAATCCGAAAATGAATATTTTGGATTTGATTGAGTATTTTGTATTATATGCACGTACCACCCAGTAGCCCGAAAAGGAACTTTGTTTTCTCATTAACTGCATAATTTACGAGACAAAAAATATCGAACATATTCAATACGGAGGGACCAATTTCATTACCTTTCATTCTGGAAAGTTCCCAACGATGTTAAACACAAATATTACAGTTACAAAGAAGACATTTTGTGTATTAAATGTGTGCGCAACAAAGTAACATTGTTTGAAACTTGTAGAGCAAAGGAAACTGTTTTTGACAAATGTCTAAATATGCGACATTTTGTTATAGTCGCTATAAAGTTGATAAGGCTTGTGAGCTTTGTTTTGAAAATAAATTTTGCTTCTTTCTATCTGCAACCGGAGCGAAGTTTCTGGTTGTTGAACTCCTGAGTGAGCGAGGCTGAACTTGAACACCCTCACATAAACGCTCGCAATTTTTGCAGTAATTATCAGGTTAAAGTGAAAAAAAAAATGTTTATGCACAGATATTTTTTCCATGACTAGCCCATTAAAGCATTTTTTTGCTACTAGAAAATTTGCGCATCTATTTTGCTAGTAGAAGCAAACCATCAGAAACATTGCAAGTTTCTTGAGAGGTAATTGATGCTTTCTTTGCGAACAGCGTTGATGATTAAATCTCATATTGTGTATAAAGTCACATTGACAGAAATGGCTTCACCATGTGCCACAGACAGAAGCCATCACATGTAATTCTACAGCCAACTTTAAGCCACTATAACATTGCTAAGGTCCGGTACATTTGTGCAAATAATACTCGTTAAATCAGCATTTTGGGCATATTCGTTGTTTGGGTTAGAAGTTTTATGTGAAACATAAATATCAGATTTAAAATACCGTATTTACTCGAATCTAGGCTGACCCCGATTCTAAGCCGACTCCCAAAATTCGCAAGGCCAGAAAAAAAAAAACTTAATCATTGTACTCGAAGTTTAAGCGCCCCCCCCCCCCCCCCCCCCACTTTCGCTCATCGTTTTTTCGAAAAAAATATCGGCTTAGATTCGAATAAATACGGCATTCTTATTGGGGTTCTTGCAGCAAGGACACATTGATTAAAATATATGGTTGCGGAGTAACGGCAGAGGAAACGTCTGTTATTTTTTTCGGTAACGGTAACGCGTTACATTTTTTTGTAGGTAACGTAGGGCGGTAACGCGTTCCTTTTTTATAGTGTAACGAGTAAGGTATTTAGTTACTTCTTTTCAGTAACGCCTACAACACTGGGGCTGGGCAAAGATAGTTTCAAATTTTATCGTGAGACGATACAAGATACTCGGACTACAAGTATTTTAAATACAGATACACGATACTACCGCAATCATTGTATGCGATACGATACTTTCCAAAATGTATCTTAAGATACATTCGATACATTTGCAAATTTGTTATTATAGTTCTATACAATGTAACAGCAAACGCGTATGCACAGAATTGTTTGCTTGCAAATTTCTTAGCTGCGACCAGCTATAACCTTGAATGAAATGTCTGTTAGTATCTTAAAGGTTTTGTATTTCTTGCTCAAAGCATATCTGCTTCATACAGAATCAACTTATTTGGGTTGCTTTAGGTGCTTAACATGACAGCACTTTGTACATTGCGCTGTCAGCGGTTTCTTTTTTTTTTTTTTTTGCTTTCGTAAGACATGGGCGTCGCAGCTCTGATTACCGACCAGCTAGTGGGTTCCGACCTCATCACAAAAACTTCAATAAGGCGCCTCCGAACGATGGCCCAATAGCGGTGTGGAGTTTTACCTTGTCCGTAAACGCCCTACTGTTTACGGAATACTGGATCACTGGACAGGTGTACATTAGCAACAACGCTACTAGCGACATCTCTTGTGGTGCATCGTGTATACGTAGAGGACGAGAAACTTCAATGACTTTTCATATTCTACCTATCTAGCGTAACATCTAGCGTAAAGCTTTCGTTAGCGACATACTAACGTGCAATATTTTAACATTTGTTCTTCTGCGAGAGAACATGAGCACATGTTCTCTCGTAGAAGAAACGTTTCAGACGTATAGTGTAGTTGCACAAAGCGTCGCAGGCAACCGACACTATTCACACTGTTGGCACTTATAGCTCCGATTACCTGGTGATTAGTAGGTTAGGGAGGCCTAAAAAAGGAAAACAAATATATCTAATTAAAATATATAGCCCGTTCCGTGTCGAACAGACACAGTGAGTAAGTATAGAAACACGATTCAGGCGGCACCTTTAATAGCTATATATCACCAGGGCTGGGCAAAGATACTTTGAAATTGTGTCACGATACGATGCAAGACACTGGGGCAAGAAGTATTTGAAATACGGATACAAGATACCACAACGCTGATTGTATCCGATACAATACATTCCAATTGTATCTTAACATACTTCGATATATTCGGAAACTTGTTATTACATATCTCTATAATCGAAGGAAAGAAGGTGACTTTTAAGGGCTCGTTTTTCTTTGTTAGACACAATATTAATGAGAACTAACAGACGATAATTGCCTGTTAGTTCTCATTATTGTCTCTATAATGTCGCACTAAACGCCTATGCACCAAAATGTTCGCTTGAAAGTTTATTAACTGCGACCAATTTTGTTTCATTTAAATGAAATGCCTGTTAGTACCTCAAAATCTTTGTATGTCTTACTCAAGGTGTATTAGTTTCATCCCGAAACAACTTATTGGCGCTGCTTTGGCTGCTTAGCACGACAGCTTTTTATACGCTTGGCTGATTGCGGTTTTTGCTTGTCGCTTTTGTAATCGGTGGCGCTCGCTGCTCAGCTTGCCGATGAGCTTGCGGGTTGCCATCTAATCGCAAGAACTTCAATAAGAAGCCTCCGCACGGTGGTGCAAATAGCACTGGGGAGTTATACGTTGCCCGTTTACGTATTACGGTTTTCGCAATACTTGATCACGAGGCAGGTGTACAGCAGCGAGAACGCTGGCAGCGACATTCTTTCCTATGCATCGTGTTAACATAGTGGAAATAAAACTGCAATGACTTTTACATTATACTTATCTCCTGGCCTAAAGCGTTCGTTAGCGACGTACTCAGTAATGCGCAGTTTTTTAACAATTTTTCTTCTACGAGAGAACGCATGCAGCCCACAAACGCCTCACACGTATTGTATAGTTGCACAAAGCTCCGCAGGACAACGCCGCCATTCTCCCTATATTGCCACTTTTGTATCTCCAATTACTTGGTGACTAGCTGTAAAAGCATTTAGGAAGCCCAAAAAAGGAAACCAAATGTTGTCTTCGGGCGTCGTTGAAAACACGAGACGTAGTAAAGAAGAAAGATAATTTACTAAAACATCAGAAAAAATTCGGCAGATCCCACGTACAGTGGGAGTCGATGTTATGCGAAGCATGCGGCGGGTAGGTGACTGTGGCGTAACTTTTTTTACTGAACGATACGTTACAAAATGACGCGAAAGATTTGTGTATATTTTATACGCACACATATATATGTTGAAGAGCTACATATGTGCTATATAAGTAGTTGTTTACGGTTGGGTAACGCTGCCAATGACAATGTGGGTATTACCAACACCAGAAGCGGTAAGCTGATATGTAGTGCTTATACGTGTCCCGAGAACGCACGCGCGTTTCACGAACCCGTGTGCATGTGTGCAAGAAGTTCTTGACAGTTAACAAGGGCATCATCACCGTGATCAGCGAGCACCAGCAGCTGGTCATGACTTGTTATAGGATGCGGTCGTGATCGTGGTGAAGAGGGGTCCATGTGTATTGAAGTATGTGGTATAGTAGAGCTGTTGGAATTCGTGGATGCCTCGGTCATTTCGTCGACAAATTGTCCGTCGACAGAGCCGGCGACATGTCGGAACCTGAAGCCACCTTTCGCGTTGGTGAGGCATAGGCCGTCGAGGCTGGCAGGCCTGGATAGTGCTAGGTAGACCAACATCAGTGGATGGTGTTTGTCCTATTCGTAGACTACCTGGGCGTATGTGGCCTACGTAGCCTAGTCTACAAATGGCTGTCAATCAATCTGACATCATCCTCGGTCAGCATGAGGCCATCGCCCAGCCTCTTAAGAAATGAAGAGGGCACTTCGTCGTTCTGGTGGACGAAGCGCAATTCGAAGTTACTATCATATGTAACTTTCGTTAATGTATCCCTCCGGGGTCGAGCAATGATTCAATATAGCTTGCTTAATCATAGGAATACAAACGTAATGTTTATTAGACTGCTATAAAAGCGGAGCCAACACTGGAACTGCAGACGTCAATCTGATATGACGCCCGTATCGTATGGAGTACACATCGCAGGAGTATCATGTAGTGTTCATTGCTTTCTTGTAAAATTAGACAGCCAGCACCACAACCACAGTTGACGTCGCACCGATATTACGCCTGCGTAGGCTGTTTTTCCAAACCAATTTATAGACCTGGCGTGGCTCAGTGGTAGAATACCTGATTGCCACGCAGAATGCTTGGGTTCGATTCCTGCTGGGATCCTAATTTTCATTATTTCCATTCGTTGAGTCAACGCTGCCGATGTTGGTTTTACTTAACTCTCTAGCATTTAAGTTACAAATGTCTGTTCTCGCCGTTCCTGGGTAGACATAAACTGTCAATCACCTGTGGCGCATACTCGTACACCGCGGCCCGTGGTAAACGGGTATGTGCCACACGTGTCTAGTGGAAATGACGTACGCGACAGGATTTTAACGTTATTTATGTCATGACCCGGCAGTCATATTCGTCAAATCTTCTTACCCTCCCATGGAAATTTTGGTCGACATCAAGTTAAGGAGGCGATCATGAGAGCACCCAGACGTAGGCGGCTAGATAGATAGATAGATAGATAGATAGATACGTAGATAGAAACGTTCAAAGTGCCAGAGGTTCGCTAAGAAATGCTTCGCATTTAATAACATGCCACAGAGGCAACACAACGCCACACAGGCGAACACGCACGAGAGTCTCACTCGTCAACGTCGTCTTCTTCCGCTGCTCACACCAGCACGCGCGCTGCTCATAACATTCGGCCATTCTGATAACCTTAACGTCCTCGTTAAGGCGATGTCGGCAAAAGTTCCTTAACTGGTTTAGCATACAAATGTTCGGCCATCCTTCTATTTAACTACTTACTTAATAAATGACACACGATAAGGCAAGATTACTTACATCTGAATCAAGTTTAGAAAGAACAAGAACACACGAAGACTAAATCCAATAACTAACGCTAAAGATTTGCTCACCGCACACAGTTTTTCTTGAACTCTCCCGGCTATCTTGACTGGCTTGAAGTTCCGGAAAGCCACACAAAAAAAAATTGGAAGACAAAAAAAAAAGTTCACACAGCACAAGAACTTGGCACAATGGAAAAGGCAAAAATAAATAAAATCACCTCCCGTAGCCTCGTAGCCTAACTGGTAATGTGCATTTGCGCTGAGGACGTTGTCGGACCAGCGTTTCTTCATCGTCTTGGGATTCGTCGATTGTGTCATCGTCTTGGTGTGAAGTTCGATTTGTGGAACACCATTTCTTTAGTTGGGAGACGTGCGCAGTGGTTGCAAATCGGCTTCCCATTTTATGACGTAAGTCACCGACGCTATAGGTGTCCGCTGGCAAAACTTGCGTGGCGACGAGAGGTCCACGATATTTCGGCTGAGTTTTCGTCGGATGTCCGGTATGTTCGGGAGGCTTGCTCATAAATACGACTTCGCCAACTTCACAAGCCGTGCAGGGTAGTGCCGTCGATCATAAGCCTCTTTGGCGGAGTCCTGTTCATCCAGTAAACGTTGACGAACCTGCGCTCTCAAATCTTCAGGAGGTTGCCACGGGCTTTCTGCTTCGGCAAGTTGTTGAAGAGCGGCTCCGTAAAAACTCGGCTTGTAGCCATGGAGCATCTCAAAGGGACTTTTGCCTGTACTTTTGTTTATGGCGTTGTTCAGGCTCCACTCTACTTGTTGTAAGTTCACATCCCAGTCACGCTGCTCAGGATCCTTAATAGCGGTTGTAATCACAGGCAAGATCGTTCGATTTATCCTCTCTACTTGGCCATTTGCTTGAGGATGTTGAGATGAATGCAGCACATGCCGAATAGTCCGCATAGAACAGAATTCTTGAAATGCCTTTCAAGTGAAGCATGTTCCTCGATGTATGATTACAATGGCCGGTAACCCTCCTTCGAGTATGAATTAATCGAGAGCACGGAGGACCTGCTTGGCTGACTTGTCTCGTGTAGCAAAAAGGCGTACAAATTTGGTCAGGTTATCAATGATAACCAGAAGATGCTGGTTACGTTTCTTGCTCTGAACAAACGGTCCCATACCGTCAATGTGCACGGCCTCAAAGGGTCGTCTTCCAGGTGGAATAGGATTGAGAAGGCCTTCTTTCTTCCCACCAGGAACCTTATCAAATATGCACTCAAAACACTGTGCAATGTGTTTTCGTACATAGCTACGCATGCGGGGAAACCAGAACTTCTCCCTCAGTTTCGCCACTGTTCGATCCACTGCAAAATGTCCAAGCAAGTCGTGGCTTTGCACTACTAAGGCTTCGCGCATTGCCTTAGGAACCACAAACTTCAGGCTTTTCTTGGGCTCGAAATCCACAGTGCGCATAAGTCGGCCTCCCTTCAATTGATATCCTTTAATTCTGCCCAGTTCCTTCGTGCGAAGGTCGTCAGGCTTGCTTAATATTGCAATCAATTCGGATAACTCCTGATCGCGCCTTTGCATGGCAAGGACTTGATCTTCTAAAGTACATGTGAGACAAACTTCAAAGCGGTCTTCCACAAATTCTTCCATAGTGTCGTTTGGTTCGTCCAGAGGACATCGACTTAAAGAATAGATGTGCAGCATTGGGACACCAGGGCGCTGCTTTACTGCGAAGGTGAACTCCTGGATCAGGTCATACCAGCGAGCTATTTGAGGCTTTTTCGTGCGTTAGGCATTCAAATAGACAAGAGCTTGGCAATCTGTAACAACTGTAAACTGAATGCCCAGAAGAAGTGATCTTAAGCGGTCAACAGACCAGACGATAGCCATTAACTCCAGCCTTGTGTAGTGATAATTACTTTCGGCAGCTGTTGTCTACTTGCTGACGCAATAAACTAGATGCCAACCTTTGTCACTTCGTTGTAGCAACATGCCTGCCAGACCTTTTGTACTGGCGTCAGTATGGAGTTCCGTCTCAGCCTTGGGGTTAAACAGCCGTAGAACTGGTTGAGAAGTCAACTTTGTCTTCATAGCTTCGAAGCTATTCTCTTGCTCAGAGCCCCACTGAAAAGGTTCATTTTTCTTCGTTAGTTTTGCAAGGAGTTCAGCAATAATGGCATATTTGGCAACGAACTTGCGAAAGAAGCTGCTTAGTCCGAGAAATCTCCTCACATCATGAACGTTTTGCGGCGTTGGGAACTGCGAAATTGCTTTTGTCTTGTCATCCCCAGGCTGTATTTGTCCTTTGGTCAAACGAAATCCCAGAAACTCGACGCTCTCCTTCACAAAAGCACACTTTCTAATGCGTAGAGTTAGCTTTGCGGCCTTAAAAGCTTGTAATACCTTATTCAGCCGTTGCATCAATTCGGGCCAATCCGCAGCTGGAATTAAAACATCGTTGAGGTAGCACATTGCTACCTTCCCCTTTAGTGGCCCTAATACCTTGTTCATGAGGCGTTGAAATACAGCTGGCGCATTCCTCAAACCGAACATCATTCGTTTAAAATGTCCCGTTTCATCTGGGGTAATAGGTGCTTTCTTGCGCTTTGCTTCCTCTGCTAGCGGTACTTGTAAGTAACCATGGGCAAGATCGAGTGTAGAATAGAGAGTCGACCCAGCCAGACTTTCAAACTGGTCATCAATGTTCGGCAACGGATATTTTTCCTTCAGAGTTTGCGACTTTAGCCTCCTGTAGTCCACAACAATCCGTTTTTCGCCATTATTCTTGTCCACAACAAGCACTGGACTGGCATGCTCTGAGGTTGTCTCGGTCACTATTCCGAGGCTCTTCCACTCACTTACTATCTTGCGTATAGCTTCACGTCCTTCTGCATTCTTCTTGTAGGGTCTTGATGCAAAAGGCTTGCTCCCTGAAAATTCAACAATATCGATTTCAAGTACTGTTGTGCATCGCAACTCCGAAGGAGTCATAGCAAAAACATTCACGGAATTCGTTGAGTTTTTCCACCAGTTCTGAGTGTTGGGCTGCAGTTACAGCGCTGCCAACATTGATTTCTGACTCAACAATAGGTCGCATTTGCTGCATTCCTTCGTGGGAGCCGTTCTCACTACGACTGGAAATGACATTTCCGCTATCGTTCTCGCGGACGCACAAAACTTCCACTGCGCTGGCTCGCACTAAAGACTATCCTTTTCGGATGACAGTCTCACTGCCACTTGTAGAGCACATTAGCGCTGTGATTTCTCCATCTACCATGTCAAAAAGCACATCATGTCCACGGTGCCTGTAAACGACAGGGCTTGTCACGTGGCGATCAGTAGTGACCGGATTTTAGGCAAATGCCTATTTTGTTCCTTGCACTCCTATCGCGCCATTTTGATATATGAGCATGAATTAGAGGTTGAGAAGGGCTTTTATAGCGTTTTTATAGTGCCTATAAATGCCTATTTTAGGCGTTTGTGCCTAAATCCTTACAAATGCCTATAAATGCCTATTTTAAAAATTGGTGCTTATATGAACGCTCTTTGGCCTCACGTTTCGCTCCCGGGTGCTGTTTGAGACCGTTATTCATGTTACCGCGTAAGACTGACTGTTGGCAACTATGGGATTCAACCTAGTTCTTTAGTTCAACCAACCAACAACCGCTAGCAGCAGTGAAGGGAGACACGCCGGCGAGCATTCGCCGCCGCGCTGACACGGCCCGAGCGGTTGCGAATGCGAAACCGCGGAGAGCCGTCAGCGGAAAGGAGAGCGCAGAACAAAAAAGAAAGAAAAATGTGATGTACACGCAGCTTTTGTTTTCTTTGTAATTTACTTTCTAAGGTGTTCACTGAAGTAGCGTAGCCAGAAATCTTTTTCCGGGGAGGGACGGGGGCACAACTACACCTTGTATATGTTCTTGCGTGCGTTTGTATGTGTGCTTGTACATACACGCACGCAAAACTGAAAAGTTTCGGTAGAGGAGGGGTAAATTGAACCCCCCCCCCCCCGCCTGGCTACGCCAGTGGTGCACTGTCAGGGGAGAAATTGGCTCTATGCAATTCGACCCGGCCAATAGGAGGAATCCCTCCCTTCTGGTCTTTTAGCAATCTGGTCGTCTGCTCCTGCTCTGCACTTCTCAGTCATACCGGAAAGACACTCAAGAGTGCGTTGATTCGACAGTGGACACTTGACTCACCCTGCAGAACACGGGAGTGGGAACCGTGCGGGATAAGACACGCTATGTTGAAATGTTGGCGCCTTTGTGCCATCTTAAGCAATGACATTTCTTGTTTTCCTGTCGTAGATAGAGGTCGCCCAGGTCTTCGTTTGAAATTATTTGCATTTATGTGAAAATTTATTGTGCCTATATTTATGATTTTGGAAGCCTAAAACATCGTTTTGCCTGCCTATTTTTGGCGCCTAAAACGAGCTTTTTTAGTGCCTAAAAATCCGGCCTCTAGTGATCAGTGGACAGAGTAATCCAGTTCACTCTATTTTTCTGAATCACTGACTCCTCTCTTGCTCTCATAGTCAGTTTAGGGCGGCTCCTCGGACAACTCCAAATGTGCAAAAGGACAATAATTACGATTGTAAAAACGAAACGTGCTCTCTACCTTAGCATACGTGATGTTGGGCAGTTCGGTGAACGTTCGGCCCACCAATATGTCAGTACTTTGTGCGTCGTTCGGAACAATCAGGACAGGGATATCCTCAGCGACAACGCCATCTATGCTGACCTTTGCTTTACAGTGGACCGAGGCCTCTGGTCACAGGAGCATGCTTGCTGCCGAAACCGTATAAATGAGTCGGTTCCTGACCATCTCGATGCCGCATCGCGCCGCCGCTGATGCATGCCACAAACAACCGGAACTACCCGTGTCAATGAGGCCTACGAGAGCGAAGTCATCGTTGAAAATTACTTCCTTAAGTACACATAACCGGCCTCGGTGCAAGGAAGTACTTTTCCGACGACGTTGGACTCGTTAAGCAACAAAGCTTTGCAGTTGCGTTGCGTGTGCAACGCTGACACTTAAACGGTCGCTTAGGTTCCGGACAATCACGTGCTATATGGCGGTAGGAGTTGCAGTTAAGCATTTTCGCTCACCGTGTTGGTGGACGGGCGGCAATCCCTGGCGTCGATCAGTTCCTTGGTTTTCGTCGATGGTCTTTTCTCTTGTCATGGGCAGGCTGCGCTCCGACCCAGGCGATGATGCAAGGCCTGTGGACCAAAAAGCTCCCGCCGTTCTCGCTCGATGCGCTCGAACTCTAGGATGTCGTGAAGGAGGTCGTCGTCGTCGTCATGCGTCCTTCCCATGAGCATGGTGAAGAGTTCTCGGGACCTTAGTCCCGTGAGGACTTGCTCTCGCGTATCGTTGAAGTCCAGGTTAACTTCATAACAAAGACGCACCTAATCTTATTTGCATATAAGTCAATCTCAATGCATGCATATAAGTCAAATTTACATCCACGAGGTTCTTCAAGTCGCCGATGTGTGAAATCCACGAGAAGCAAAGCAACCCCATTCTTGCATTCTTGAGACTGTAACGAAGCAGAATGCAAGAGAAACTTTAATAATGACACTACAGAGGCTTCAGAATTCGTGCGAAAGACACCGCACGCATTGGAATGCGTGGCACAGGACAGTGGCTAAGAGCAAAGTGTCATGGCACTGACACCACTAAAAGGAAAAAAATTCGGCAGATCCCACGTACCGTGGGTATCGATGTTATGCAAAGCATGTGCAGGAAGGTGTATGTGTCGAAATTTTTCACATTGCGCGAAACGTTACGGAAGGACGCTACCCAGGTAGCACACATGGTCTAGAAAACGTTTTTTTTAGGGACGAAACGGATAAAACGGATTCTAAACCAATTTCGACGTTTTAAAAACGTCATAGAAAATCCGTATTATATCCGTTTCTGATAACGTCTAGAAAGCGCATTTTTTAAAGACCATTTTGGTCTGGAACGTATATTTGAAGACGTTTGTTCGATTCTAAACCAATTTCGACGTTTTAAAAACGTCACAGAAAATCCGTATTATATCCGTTTTTCATAACGTCTAGAAAACGCATTTGTTAAGACCATTTTGGTCTGCAACGTATATTTGAAGACGTTTGTTCGATTCTAAACCAATTTCGACGTTTTAAAAACGTCACAGAAAATCCGTATTATATCCGTTTTTGATAACGGATAGAAAACGTATTTTTAAGACCATTTTGGTCTGCAACGTATATTTGAAGACGTTTGTTCGATTCTAAACCAATTTCGACGTTTTAAAAAACGTCACAGAAAATCCGTATTATATCCGTTTTTGACAACGTCTAGAAAACGTATTTTTTAAGACCATTTTGGTCGGGAACGTATATTTCAAGACGTTTGTTCGATCCTAAACCAATTTCGACGTTTTAAAAACGTCTTGTTCGTGACGTCTAGAAGACGCACTTTATAAGACTTTTTGTCGCCCAGCAGCGGACCGCGCGCCACTTGGCCCATGCATGCATGGGCATGCATGAACCACCGCGAATTTATATTTGAACTCGAGCCTGCGCACGCCATCTCTCATTGCGATAAAGAAAGTAACGCGCAAAAGGATAAAGGCGTACGGTGTCTACATTGCATCAGCAATAATGAAGACTTCAAAGTTCGTTAACCAGTAAACTTTACGTCATTTACTGTAATTTACTCGCAGCGATAACCGTCCAACTTCCATACGAAGGCCTTAGCGCTGACTGTATCCATCCGCGCGGCCGTTGCTTCTGCAATGTCAGTTAAGCTCGCCAATTTCGCATGGGCGGTCGAGCTCACCGGTCATGCACTCTTTTGCTATATTTCGTGCTTGTGTCGTGGTTCGTGGAGGCTATAAACGCAGCTGTGAAGAAACTATACTTCGCTGCGTGTTAGACTGGTGGACCCGAATGCAAGTATGCCTCTGTGGAGCGACTGTTACGCTGACTGACGGTTAGAGTCCCGTAAGATTCTCTGCGGAAAAATTCACTCATCAGCTTGCGCGCGGGACTCTCGCAACTTCCTTTCTTCTGTGCTCGAGGGACGGGCGTGGTTACTTTAATGTGCGATTAGTTTTCTGTGGATTTGCGGATACTGTTAACCACGGGCTTCTGTCATTTTTGAAGGTAAGTTCATTTTTACTGCATTTGCGCTCAGTATTTCAGAACTATGGCAAATGAAAAAGCGTGTTCCATTGCATCACGGGCTGCATGTGCGACATGTTTCAGCAGTACGTTACTGCGGAATTTATTCAGCATACATGATAAAGCTGTCTAAACGTAAATGCACGTCGTGGTTTCCGTTCATGCTCGAACGAACATCAGCGAAAACCATATTTATATTTGTTAACCTAATTTCAGTAAAATGACTGTCTTTTCTTGGCCGTTTGATGAGGTAGTTTCAAGAATCAAGATACACATTAGCTTAAGCAACGTGTGCCGCGTAAGAAGCAGTTTTAGAATAGGGTACGCAAAGAGAGCGTTCGTTGGGCGCATACGCTATTTCCGCCACTTAACGTGAGTACGCAAGAGCATGGCGTACGACGCATGCGGAGTAGCCAGTTTTACAGCGGGATACGCAGATAGCGTTTGTTGCGTACGTAGCGCATAATGCATGCGCAATGGCGATGAACGAACGCAGTGCTTCGCGCACCCAATTTTAAAACTGCTTTGTTGGAAGTTACGGCATGTGTCATCTGTTTTATTGTGTCACTGAAGTTTGTGGATGAGAGAATCTTTGCAGCGAACGCGTACTGCTTCATGGTTTCTTCCACAGTACTAGTTGCATGTAACGAGAGGCTGGGCACGCTTTTCTGTTAGTTGCGAATTTCTGAGGGCATGAGAGTCAAAGACGCGTTTCACGGGGAGGAGTTCGGCATTTTTTCTCAGTGCTGCCTTGACTATCTCGATGCGCTTTCGGACTTGTGATTTGTTTCCCCCACTCTGTTAACCACCTCCTTTCTCAGTAAAGCCTGCAGCTCTTAGCAGAACCAAGAGGTTCTCTTGCGCGTCTCTTGTGCCTGGTTAAATATAGCAGGCTCGCTCTCTGTCGCCGTACGGTGTTATCGAGTTTTCATCTTTTCACACCGTCCTATAGGTGTAAAAACAAATACTGAAATGATCTTTTCTCCTATTTATTGCAGATGGTACTTGCCCTAGATGTTTAGAAACAAAGGCTACACCAACTAAATTATTACTTTCTTCTTTTTGATGGGCTGACTGACAGGTTTTAGTACGAAAAAAGATGGACGTCAAGAGATTGACATTTTTCTCTTTTCCTTGGAAACCTTCTAAAACAAAAGGTCACAGTTTGTAAAGCAGTTAACCTTTTTGAGCGTGTTCGTCGGCATCTTCAAGAAACCGCACTAGGGCTATTGTGCTAAAATATCTTTGACGTGGAACGCTGCCCCATGCTGCTAATGGCACAACAACTTTCGTGTGTATGCTATTTGTAGTGTTCTTTGCAGACTTCCGGATGTGCCTAGTGATTTACATCAAGTACCTGTCATGAAGCCATTTGTTCAGACTGACTTGCCACACATTATGATATTTTGACACTGAGCAATGTGATGTGCTAAGTGCAATACCCTGATCTGCCTCTGACAATCCTGAGTTTACAGCTGTGTGCTTTTTGAGTAAAAAATGGAGAAGAGTCCCAATTTCTTTAGCTGATGTGTCTTATCATTTTATTAATTTGTTCTTTTAGCCTGACATTTTCTAATACTGGGCATCATAAAAGAAAGATGTATTTTTATCAGGCTGGTATTTTCATATTCCTAATTTTTATTTATTCATTTTAGTAAGTGGCTCATTCATTGTAATTTTTGTGGTCTTTCGATTAGTTTTCTGTTCATACATTTTGTTTTCGCCCTACAGTTGGTTTAGTTGCGCTTTTTGTTATATGTCGCTGTAATTTGCAGCGTTCATATTTTCTGCTAGCCTCGACACATTTAAGCTTAACTGTGTGCTCCCTAGGGATGTCAGACCATGATTTCTGTGATAAGTTTTGTACGCTGCATTTCAAAGCCTGAAACCGTTACTTCTTTAGTTGGCGCCGTTTGAAACACGGATGCTGCATCCACAAATATTTTTAGCTAACGTCTAAAATGGCGCCTTTTGTTCCCAACGTCTAGTCTTACTTCTGTAATGATGCCAGAGTTTTTTGCCAACATTTTTTCAGTGAGAAATGTTCCAACAGAGGCATGTTGTAAGAACGTTCCTAAAAGTTTCATTTTGTGAGCAATACACTTCAGCAACAGTGATTTTGCAAGCAATTTACGTTCTTTTTCATTACGCATTCTTGGCTGGGTGGGCCAAATATTATTTTGCAGTTTTGTTTTGGTATTAGTGATTTCAACACATTGGAGTCGATTTCCACTAACTGTGGTATTTAGCAGCGCTACTGAACGATTGTTTTGAAACGAAGGAGACACACACCAGGTGCTTGATTCATGCCTCCTTTCCTGCTTTGAATGCTGTGTTGGAGCAAGATGGCGAACTGGGCCTGTTGGTTTACGTTCATGTTTGGAAAATTAGGTTGAAGCACACTGAAAAAAAAAACGTGGACAGTAGAAGTGGACAGGAGTAAGCGCTGTCCTGTCCACTTCTACTGTCCACGTCTTTTTGTTGTGTTGCTGTGTTGGCTGTGGCTCGGTGTAGCGTCTTCTAACTCATTCACCTATCGGATTGGTAGGGCAGATTCATCAATGTGCGATAACTGCAACTGTGTAGAGACTTTCGATCATCTTTTGTGCCGCTGTATGCTATTTCAAACACATCGCCGGACTCTCCAGTGTGCCAGTGTGCCTTCAGGAGACTTGACCGTCGCCCTTTTCCCGAAGGAAAGATCTTGGGAGTCTGTCTTCATAGCACATCAGCCCAGAAAACCAGACGAGCCCTCCTGCAGTACTTCAAGGCAACAAAATTGAGTGACCACCTGTAATATTCCTCTGTGTGTGTGTTGTGAAATGTGTCGCTTTCTCTCTATTTTTACTCCCTCATTCTCCTCCCATGAGTAGGGTAGCAAACTGGACGCTAGTTAACCTCCCTGCCAGGGCTGGGCAAAGATACTTTGAAATTGTATCGCGATACGATACAAGATACTAAGGCAAGAAGTATTGGAGATACAGATACAAGATACTGCCGCAAAAATTGTATCCGATACGATACTTGGCAATTGTGTCTTAAGATACTTCGATACATTCTCAGATTTGTTATTATTGATCCGTATAATGTAGCAGCAAACGCCTATGCATGAAAATGTCTTTACTGTGACCTATTTTGTTTCACTTGAATGAAATGTCTGTTAGTATCTCAAACGTTTTGCCCTTCTTGCTCAAAGCATTAGTTTTTGGAAGGAAACATTAGTTTCCTTCCAAAACAACTTATCGGGGTTTGTTTTAGCTTCCTCACAGGACAACTCTTTGTACACTTCGCTGACAGCGGTACTTGCTTTGCACAGCTTTCCGACCATCTAGCAGGTTGCCATATAAACACAATAACTTCAATAAGAAGCCTTCGCACGACGGCGCAAATACCGGTGTGGACTTTTCCCTTATATGTAAAAGACAGCTTGCACAATACCATATATCCGGACAGGTGTACAGCAGCAACGACGCTGGTAGCGACATTTTTCTTTCCTTTTTTTTTTGGGTGGGGGGGGTGACGCATGGCGTATACTAGGGGTTTGAGACCTTTCGCTAGCGGCCCGGCCCGCACACATGACTGTCTTCGTCTCATTTGTTTTTATTTTCTAAATAAGTATGTTCGTGAGCTGCACAGGCATGACTGGTCTCAAGCATTCCTTTCGTGAGGAACATGTGGTCACCATGTGCTGAAACATAACCGTGGAACAAAAACTCTATATTTCAGAATCAGCGTCCAGATATCAGTCATTCTGTACATCGCTATCGATGTTTCTCGAATCCTGACTCCAAATCCCCTTCAAAAATGACCTATATATAAGATATGGGGAAGGCTTCCTTTCAAACGTCATTTTGTTCAAACTCTCTCCCCCCATCTTCACTGTCCCGGCCCTTGCAACTAAATTTCGCGACTGCGGCCCGCTGGCTATAAGCTCAGATTGAGACCCCTGGTGTATACGTAGATGACATAAAACTGCAATGAATTTTCATATTCTACTTAGCTGCTGACGTAAAGGATTCTTTGTTGATATACTCACTAACGTGCAATCTTTTAGCAATTTTTCTTCAACGAGAGAACATGTGCGACACAGAAACGTCTCAGACGTACAAAGCGTCGCAGGACACCACCGCTATTCGCGCTATTGCCACTTGTAGCTCCCATTACGTGGCGATTAGTAATGCGAAAAATATTTAAGAAAGCCTAAAACAGGAAAACAAATATAAGTTCAATAGAGAGGTGGTTGTGTATCAAACATTCACATTGAATGAGTACAGAAACACAATGCAGACGGCGCCCTTAATAGCTATGAGCATGTAGTATTGTCATCTTAAATGTTGAGACAATAGAAAATTCAGTGCCTATGGAAAATTGCCTGAAACGGCTCGTTGGGATGCTCATGAGCAAAACAGAGCATTCAGAAAAACAAAGTTTCTCGAATCCCCTTCCTAGCATCTTTAAGATGGCTCCTAATGATTTCCAATATTGTATTGCAAACTCAATTTCGCTATTTTCCTAATCGGTAAGCAGAATGTTTTGTACTGTTTACTCAAGGTACGCCCACATAATTATATACTTGTTTTCAACATCGCCTTGGCAACGTGTAACTGTGGAAACAGTAGTGGAAATAAAGTAGACAGATAGAACAATAAAGCAGAGATCTTATTTTGGGAGCGCGTTACAAAAGACATACTGCAGTTACCAGACCGGAAAAACACTGCACAGACTTAGGTAATGTAAGGGATGCAAAATGGCAGCTAAGAAAGCACTTGTGCTAATAATAAAATTATGATTTCATAAATTCTTTGAATAAATGTAGCAAGAAGTGAAAAACACGGTACGCGAAGATATTTTCTGTTAGGTAAACGCTTGCTCTTTTAGATCTAGCATCAGTACCAGTGGTGCTAACGTTGTTAGATTCTTATTTGCATATAAGTTAATTCATGCCATGCAAGTCAAACTTACATCCACGAGATGCTTCAAATCGTTGATATGTAAAACACACGTGACGCAGAGGAACCCCATTTTTGCACGCATCCCATTTAGTTACGGAGCAAGACGCAAGACGCGAGAGAATCTTCAATAACGACATTGTAGCAACATCAGAATTTGCGCGATAGACGCGACGCAGGACAGTGGCTAAGAGCAAGTGTCGCAGCATTGGCGCAACTAAAAAGAAAAGAAATCGAGCAAACAAAAGGTACTGTACGTGGGCTGGGCGTGCACGTCCGCGCGCTTGTCTTCCCCATCTTCTGCCCTCACTGGGCTACTCTGGCGGAAAAATAAAATTGCCTCACTGCCCTAAGACTCATTCAGATGGCTTAGTGGCACCAGTACCAGCTTGAGAAGCGGAGCTTGGCCAGCGATTATTGTTTCGCACGGTTGTGTAGCGATAGAAGTATCTTGTATCTTAAGATACACGATACATTATCAAATGTATCGGAAATACAGATACAGATACTCGTTTTTCGAGAAGTATCGCGATACAGATACAAGATTCACATAGGGTATCTAAGATAGTATCTAAGATACATGTATCTTCGATACTGCCCAGCACTGCTCCCTGCCTATCCTCTGCTCCTTCTCTCTCTCTCTTTCCTACAAGAAAAAAGTTCAGCGGAAGATGAAGCGTTGAGGAAACGTTTCATCATGAATGCTTGTCTTCGTCAGCCCTGACGGCAGGGGCGTAGCCAAGCGGGGGGGGGGGGGGGTTGGGGGGGGGTTCAACCCCCCCGAAAATTTCCAATTTCGCTCGCGTTCATATACACGCACACATACAAACGCACGCACGAACATACATAAAGTATGGTTGAACCCCCCCCCCCCCGAAAGAAATTTCAGGCTACGACCCTGCCTGACGGAAACTAGTCCCCTTGTCGAGTAGTTGGCTTCATCGACATTCTTTTTTCGACAATTTCTCTTCACTTCATCCTTGCGTTTGATTAAGTAATGCTAATGAGATTACGCTTACATATTGCAGAATGGCTGTGCCAGATCCTAAATTTTGTCATATTGCACTGTTAGTTGTTTGACAACAATTCTGCGAATGATGAATCGTGCAACAAAAAGTATTCTTGAAGGTTGGATACTATATAGCTGCACTTTAATTACCTCGATATTTTGCGTTTTTTTGCCGCTTCTGAATAATGTTATATAGTCGCATGCTATATCTCATTTCGTGGTTTTTACGTTTCTATGCTGTACAGGAATCGTTGCTGTTTTACATAATAAATTATGACATGACCGCTTTTGTCTGTGAATCGACTGAGCTCTCACTCTGTAATAGTAATTAGCGAATAAAGTAACTGTAATTACTATAACAGAGAGGGCTTATTAAAAACGTGCACTATTATAATTGCATGCGCAAAAACAAAACAGCTAAAAGAAAAGAGATCCTGCATGACGTCTTAAAAACGTTTAGAAAACGTCTTTTCAAAGACGATGCAATGGGATATTTTTATTTTTTAAATGGGATTTTTTGCGACGTTTTTAAAACGTTTTCTAGATCGTCTTAAAAACGTTTAGAAAACGTCTTTTCAAAGACGATGCAATGGGATATTTTGATCTGTTTTAAAAATGGGTTTTTTTGCGACGTTTTTAAAACGTTTTTAAAACGTTTTCTAGATCGTCTTAAAAACGTTTTTTAGATCGTCTTAAAAACGTTTTCTAGATGGTCTTAAAAACGGATTCTAGCCGGACATTAGACGAGATATAAAACGTTTTCTAGACCTTTAGCTTCTATTCCGTGACGTTTTCTAAACGTTTTTATCGTCTCGGATAAACGTTTATAAAACGTCAATTATCCGTTTTGTGCTACCTGGGTAGAGAAGTGTGCAAATGGTATACGCACACACATATTTTGAAGCCGCACATGTGTTATATAATCAGTTTGCAGTTGCTTAACGATGCCAACAGCAACATAGGTGTTACCAACACCAGACGCAGTAAGCTGATATGTCTCCGCTGATATGTCTCTGTCTGCCGTGTGTGTGTGCAAATACATATTATATATATATATATATATATATATGTATATATAAAGGAAAGAAGTGTTAATTTTAAGGGCTCGTTTTCTTTGTTATACACAATATTAATGAGCACTAACAGACAATAATGCCAAGGAAAGTATAGGGGATGTTTTTTTTAGTAGTAAATGTGAGGTAAATATATATATATGTAAATGTTGTACGTCAAGAAAGGGTCAGACGTTGCTTTTCGAAAGGCTCTTTATCAGGCAGGTCTGGCTACTGGCGAGCGCGTGCGCGAGCGACAACCACAGCCACCGATCGCCGTCGTCGTCTTCCGTAACAGCGGAGCGTCTGTCATTCACATTCAGTAGAATTATTCCCCGCGAAATAAGGAGCCATCCTGGCGACCAAGCGACCACAAAACACGGGAGGGTCGCAGCATTGTTTCAGTGTGGACACGTGGACAATTTCCTGGCCACGGTGACGATGTAGAAGATGGTTCCATTAGCTCGATGAGGTAGTTCACCGGTGATGTTTTTCGGAGTATACGATATGGGCCGTGGTACTTGGGGACCAACTTGGTGGAAAGGCCAGGAATTTTTTAGATGCGTCGTGGTGGTGCTTCTGGCGCACTTGGTCTTGTGATGTGAATGACCGTGCCAGTTGGCGGCATTCTTCAGCGTATGTAGCGGCTCGGGATAGAGTCGTGGACTCGGAGGCGTCAGGTCTGTACAAAAGAATGGTGTCCATAGTGCAGGAAGGTTCGCGTCCGTAAAGGAGAAAAAAAAGAGAACCCAGTAGTGCTTTGAATGGCGGTGTTATAGGCGAACGTAATACACGGTAGTACTCGGTCCCAATTTGAGTGGTCTGACGAGGTGTACATAGACAGCGTGTCACAAAGGGTGCGGTTGAAGCGTTCTGTAATTCCACTGGTTTGGGGATGATAGGCGCTCGTGGTACGGTGGACGACGCCGCACCCATTCAGCAATGCTGTGATGACGTCGGAGAGGAACACACGACCACGATCACTTAGCAACTCTCGAGGTGCTCCATGACGAAGGACGAGATTGTGCAAAATGAAACTGGCAACGTCTTTTGCTGTAGATAAAGGAAGAGGTGAGGTTTCGGCGTACCGCGTGGGGTGGTCGACGGCAACGATGATCCAACGGTTACCGTCTGCAGTGCTCGGAAGGGGACCGTAGATGTCGAGGCCGACGCGGTCGAACGGCCGGGAGGGGCACGGCAAAGGTAATAGGTACCGCCGGCGTGTTGAGGGGGAGCCTTACGTCTCTGGCATGTGGAACAAGCCCGAACGTACTGTTGAATAAAACGGTGCATACCACTCTAAAAAGACAGGGCGTGCAAACACGGACACAAGAAAGAAGTCAGGACACCACAAACGCCGACTAACAACTGAAGGGACGCACAACGGCTGAAAAGAAAGAAGACACGAAAACTTATCTGCGCATGCCCGTGCAACAGGCGAACCTATCAATCCGGCACGCGTGGCGGTCTACGTGGAAGGTAACTGTTAAGGCAGTAAGTTTTCGTGTCTACACGATAAGTTTTCGTGTCTTCTTTCTTTTCAGCCGTTGTGCGTCCCTTCAGTTGTTAGTCGGCGTTTGTGGTGTCCTGACTTCTTTCTTGTGTCCGTGTTTGCACGCCCTGTCTTTAGAATGAATACTTACCAACTAGCTCAGCTCTCTGTTATTCTAAGGTGCATACCACGCCAGTAATATCGGAGCCTGATCCGAGAATACGTCTTTAGGAAACCTGCGTGGCCACATTAGGGGGTCATCATGGAACGTGGAACAAATTTCGGACCGCAGGTGACGTGGAATGACGAGTAGCCACTGACGGCCACCGGGTGTGTAGTTTCGTCGGTACAGCACGTCATCGCGAGTGGTGAAGTGCTCGACTTGACGACGCAACGTGCGAGAAGAGGGAGAAGCGGTCCGACTAGCCAGGATGTCCAGAATGGATGCAAGCCACGGGTGCTTGCGCTGCTCGGATGGCATGTCGGCAATGGTGAGGGCAGTGGTATCACAGAGAGGACTTGTGCAGCAGGCAAGGTCTGAAGAAAGGGGCGATCGGGAGAGGGCGTCTGCATCCGAATGTTTGCGGCCGGAGCGATACACCGCGCGGATATCGTACTCCTTGTAGGCGTAACGCCCATCGCGCGAGGCGACCACTTGGATCCTTTAGTGACGACAACCAGCAAAGGGCGTGGTGGTCAGTCACGATGTCAAAAGGGCGTCCATACACGTAAGGCCGAAATTTCTCTATCGCCCAAATAATGGTGAGGCACTCCTATTCGGTGACAGAATAGTTGCTTTCGGCTTTACTAAGAGTTCGGCTTGCGTAGGCAATGACGTACTCTTGAAAGACGTCTTTCCGCTGCGCAAGAATAGCGCCCAGCCCGACACCGCTAGCGTCTGGATCTCTGTGGGTGCAGATGGGTCATGGTGTCGCAGAATAGATGGCGACGTAAGGAGGCGGCGCAATTTGTTGAAAGCATCGTCACAAGGGGGAGACCATGCCGAAAGATCACTAGAGCCGGCGAGGAGCTTGGTCAAAGGAGTGATGATGTCGCGAAATTGCGAACGAAGCGCCGGAAATAAGAACAAAGACCAATGAAGCTTCGGAGCTCTTTCATGGTAGTCGGTTTGGGAAACGCTGAAACGGCTGTAAGTTTGGCTGGGTCAGAGAGAATGCCGTCCTTCGAAACCACGTGGCCTAGGATCGTAAGCCTTCGAGCGGCGAAGTGGCACTTCTTCAAGTTCAGTTGCAGTCCAGCGGCGGAGAGGCAAGCGAGAATTTGCTCGAGGCGGGTTAAATGGGTCGAAAAGTCGGTTGAAAAGACGACAGTGTCGTCTAAGTAACAAAGGCAAATATTCCACTTGAGGCCTCGAGGGACCGTGTCCATCATTCGCTCGAATGTAGCTGGCGCGTTGTACAGGCCAAAGGGCATGACTGTGAATTCGCAGAGCCCGTCAGGCATGACGAAAGCTGTTTTTTCGCGATCGGCCTCCGCCATGGGTACCCAGTATCCAGAGCGCAGATCTAAGGAAGAGAACAATTCTGCTCCCTGTGGGCAGTCTAAGGCATCGTCGATGCGCGGCAGAGGATAGACATCCTTGCGAGTGATTCGGTTGAGACGCCGGTAATTCACGCAGAATCTGATGGATCCGTCCTTCTTCTTCACCAGCACAACTGGAGAGGCTTAGGGACTGCTGGATGGTTGGACTATGCCACGTTTGAGCATGTCATCGACCTGGTCACTGATGACACGGCGTTCGGCAGTTGACACACGGTATGGACGCTGTCGCAATGGTGCCTGTTGACCGGTATCAATACGGTGAACAACAGCTGACGCTCGACCTAAGGAAGGCTGGTCGTGGTCGAAGGAGGCTCGAAAACGCTGGAGGAGCTTGACCAGCTGTTCCTGCTGCCCAGGCGTGAGGTGGGAGTCGATAGATTTGCGGAACACGTCCATAGGAACTTCGGTGTCAGTTGCAGGTGTAATGGCACAAGTCGGTAGCGACGGCTTGTCTGGAAGCATTGGGACTTCGAAAATGCAATCCAAGGTCTCGAGGGTGCCCAGACAGTCGCCACGTAGTAGGATATACGGGCAAGCAGAGACGTTGCACGCGTAAAGTGCCGCAGAACCATTGTAAAAGTCGATGATGGCAAATGGGAGGAGGAAGGTTCGATGGCGCGCACTAGCTATAGATGGTTGAAAGAGTAGGGTCGAATTAGTGGCAGAAGGTGAAAACACGGGCACTAGAACGGCGGACAAAGGCGCGATGTGGACGTTGGCTGCGGCAAATACTTTAGGCGCACTGCGGTCGTCGAGGTCAGGGCATGGGGTCGTCAATGTCAGTTCAGCACGAGCGCAGTCGACGAGGGCCTGGTGGGTACAAAGGAAATCGCATCCTAGTATGACGTCGTAAGATGAGCGGGGAAGAACAACAAACTTGACGGCATACAAAACATCTTGAATAACAAGGCGAGCTGTGCACTGAGCCGTCGGTGATATGTAATGCAAGGTCGCCGTACGCAGGGCAAGACAGGTAAGCGGCGTTGTGACTTTTCTTAAATTGCGGCACAGTTTTTTACTAATTACAGAAACGACAGCGCCTGTGTCGAAAAGTGCACGTACGGCGACACCTTCTACTTCTATATCGATTTCTTTGGGCGGATAAAGAGGAGGCCTTGAAAAGTTCGACGACGACGCAGTTCTTGCCTCCGGAACTGAGGCAGTCGGTTTTCCACTCGTGCGGGGCTAGGGCGGCGATGCATCGGGGAAGCAGATCGGCGACGGGGCGGTGATGACCGGCGGGGGTTGAAAGGGCGTCGTGGGGAAAACGAGTCGGCGAGAGGAGAAGAAGGTCGTAGGGAAAACTGAGCAGCTTGATTTGTGGAATTCCCACCATCCTGAGACTGGAGGTTACGACGGCGACAGTAGCGTGCTATATGCCCCACAAAACCGCACGCAAAACATATGGGCCGATTGTCGAAGGTACGCCATGGGCTAACGGCAGAAGGTCCGTTGGGTGATGTAGGATGGGGTACCATGCGTGTGGGCGGCATCGTAGTGTAGAAGTGCCCGGTGTCCCGGTAGGTGCCAGAAACAGTTGGAGCCGGCGGTCTGGAAACGACGGCAGCGTACGTCACCGGTGTAGTGGTAGGCGGCGATGGCGGTAGTGCCTGCGCTACTTGGGTCTCAATGACTTGGCGTAAACGTGGGTCTAATGATGTCACTGGCTCAGGTGCTTGGGTGACGGAAAGTTGACGCGCAACTTCCTCATGGAAAAACTTCTTTATATGTGGCAGTAAACAGGTATGATCAGTGGTGGCGTCGTTGACAAAGGCGGAAACCTCAGCTGTATCTTCGGCTGCACGGCGCGTCGAGGCGCGCTGCTTTCGCAACTCGTCGTACGACTGACAGAGTTGGACCACGTCGGCGACAGTCTGAGGATTCCGAGCGACGAGCATCTGGAACGTATCGTCGTCCACTCCTTTCATGATGTGCTTGATTTTGTCGATTTCGGCGAGAAATGGGTCGACGCGCTTGCAAAGAGGCAAAGACATCTCGATGTAGCTTGTAAAGGTCTCGTCCCTGCGCTGGACGCGACTACGCAGACGCTGTTCCGCGCGAAGCCGGCGCACGGCGGGACGACCGAAGACCGCGGCGATGGTTGTCTTAAAGGTCGACCAGTTGGTGATTTCACCTTCATGGTTTTCAAACCAGAGGCTGGCCACGTCAGCGAGGTAAAAGCGCACGTTCGTGAACTTGTCGCAGTCGTCCAATTTGTTGGAAGCGCTTACTATTTCATACTCGACGATCCAATCCTCCACGTCCTGCTCGTCGTTGCCGCAAAAGAAGGGTGGGTCGCGTTGCCGAGGCACACCAGTACAGAAGACTGTCGTGGTTGCGGTAGCTTGCGAAGGGCCAGGAGCAGTCATGGTGAAAGGCGATGGTAGCGTCCGATTGCGAAGTTCCAGGTTGACGGGTACCCCGATCCTCCACCACTTGAAATAGGGGTGCTGTACGTCAAGAAAAAACGCCAGGCCTGCGCGGAAAGCGCAGCACAGTCACAGCGAAAGCTTGAAGAGCGGCATTTCTAGAGCCCGTTATAAACTCTTGTGGCTACTAATACAACTACACTAGCAACGTACCCACTACGCCACAAATCATAATTTTTGTGAAGTTGGAAAGCACCCACCACGACATTACTCGTCATTCTGCGGAGAAGCGAGGTAACATCTGTAAGGCATTATGTGCAGTTTCTTGATGTGACGGCTGATGACAATGAAGAATTATGACTGAGCCTTTTGTAATGGGTTGGAAGCTTTAAATGGCCCTCTAGTTACGTAATTCGCATTGTGTGACGCCCGGTCGGTATTTCACTCTCCCACCACGCCTTATACGCTAACGTGAGAAAGAGATAGAGAGAGGGGAATTAACTTTATTAAGACCCTGAGGAAATGAATCATGCGAACCTTATGGGCTTCCTTGGCAACCAATAGAGGTGCGCTTGCTAGGAACCCACTACGCTATAAATCATAATTTTTGTGAAGTAGGGAAGCAGCCACTATGCAATTTTTCGTCATTCTGCGCAGCACCGTGGTACCTATTAAACACCTCTAAGGCATTATGTGCACTTTGTTGATGATGTGCCTGATGACGACGAAGAATTATGGCGGAGCCCTTTGTAATGGGTTAGAAGCATTCAACAACCTACTCGTTGCGAAATTCGCATTGTGTGACGCCTGGTTACAGAAATCGCGTTGTGCGACGCTTAGTGCCTATTTTACTCTTCTACCGCGCTATATCGCATATGTTAATGTGGTTCCTTCCCGACATGAAGCCTGTATAGGACCTTTTTGCAAAGCAGTTTCAAGCACCGGCATGGCTCAGAGGTTGAATACTGGGCTCCCACGCAGAGGGCCCAGGCTCGTTCCATCCTGGAATTTTTTTCTTATTAGTTTTTTTTCTTATTTCGAGCGATAGTGGTTACGGACACCGGCGGCGGCGGCGGACTACTACGGCGCCAAAAACGGCCGCTGAAATGATCTCATAACAGCTTTCGCTGTAAAAGGGTCAGACGTTGCTTTTAGATGCGAAGTATCTTAAAGGGCCCCTCACCAGGTTTGACAATTTTGAGCTGACGAGCGCAATCCATGCACTAGGCGTTCACCATTACGTCTGCCAAAATTTGCAACGCTACGCGCCGCGTAAATGGGTCAAATTTCAAGCTGAACGCTGCTTGCCCTTCTTCTCGCGTCCACGCGCTCAGAGAATGAGGGGATGACGTGCATGAGAGAATGGCCCTACGTAGATAGTAGTGCTGTGACGTCGCTCCTCTACGTAGACGAGTGTGCTCTGACGTCGCCAACAGTAGCACGTGACACTGCGATAATTATTTGACACGACGCGTAGTTTTTGTAATTTGTTGCTTGAGTGGATGAATAAAACTTGAGAGCAATAATAAAACACACAAACGGAATGTGTGCGTTTCTTTTTTTAATTTTTACTGCGAATCGCAGCGAGATTCGAGACTAATCTACCTCCGTTTCGCACGCGTTCGTGTTCTCGCGCTTTGCGCATCGTGCAGACGCCACCCTTTACAACGAAACTAATTTTCTACTGCGTTCCAGCGCTCATTAGGCTCATTTATCCTCCCGCGTCTAACTAGATGTTCATGTGGCACACCGCTAGTCTCGCGTCCGTACAAATGTTGCAGCTTTCGTGCTCAGTAATAGGTTGAAAGCCAAGTGATCGGCGAGGGCGCATTCGGCATAACTTGCAGAGATGAAGCGCAAAGAACGCCGCCTCAACACCGCTCGCGTCTCGGGGGCTCGGGCTGGTTCGGGCGCGTCATGCGCTCGTGACATTCTGTGCGCATGACATGTTCATGCGTATGCGTTATGTGATCCTTCCGCTCGCGTGCCGAAGAGGGCAGGGAAGGGATTTGGCTTGCGAAGGCTACCAAGGCTACGCGGGGCGAGCGGCGAGGGTTTGCAGCTCGCCTCCTCGCATCATGGTTTCGCGCCGCTACAAATTATTGTTTTTCTCAGCTTCTAACCGACCGATTAGAAAAATTCTTGTGGCGTAATGCTCTTTATTGGGCTCGCAACAACTTGCAATGTGTAACTAAAATTCGTTAGGTCACCTGGTGAGGGGCCCTTTAAGGCGGAGCTCAATCCGGTGGTGGTGGTGTGCGGCGTGACCACCCTTACTGCGCATGCGCATACCCTCTCCACACACCTTGCCTCCACTCCCCCTCACCATTCCCCATGACCTCTACCCCTCTCCCCTTCCCCTCTCCACTCACCCTCTCCCCTCTCCACTTTCCATCTCCCCTCCCCCTCTCCCATACCCCTCTCCACTCACCCTCTCCACTTTACCTATCCCCTCCCCCTCTCCACTCACCCTCTCCCCTTCCCCTCGCCACTTTCCCTCTCCGCTTCCCCTCTCCCCTCCCCCTTTCCACTCTTCCTCTGAAACGCGGGCTAGACGCTGTCCTTGTCAGTCTCTTCTGTCCGTCTGTTTTTTAGTGCGCTTCAACAAAATTTTCAATTATAGACATGCCGAAATTCTCTCCTGCGCAACGCCGCGATGAGCTCGAGCGCATGCGCATCCCCTCCCCTTCTCTCTCCTCTCCTGCGCTGCCCCCCTCTCGCCCGCCTGTCGACCGCGTTCCCCGCTCGCCCTGTGAGGATTAACGGCCAGGCTAGATGGAAGATAGGACGCGCGTAACGTCCCTCTTCGCGTTCCACGACGCGAGGTCGGTAGCATGCCCAACGAACGCCAACGGAACGCGATCGTGCAAGTGCTTCGGCTTCGCATCGCCTCATGGTCCCCTTTAGCGGGAGATGGTGTAATTTTTAAAGACGATAGTCTTTCTTGGGGAACTTAAACGCAGAAATTTTGGTCTGTCTTTCTGTCTGTTTAGAAAAAGTTTATTTCATCGTAGGACCTTACGAACATTTAGAAACAGTGTCCGTACAACAAGAACATTAACATACACAAATGACGAAACACAATACACACAAAACGTTTTAACAGAAATGTCGAAGTTCACAGGGTGTCCCTAATGCATGCTACTAAGAACTAGCATGCGCACACTTATCACAATATATACAATGTACATGACTATGTATATACACAGTACACATGACTTGCTGAACATGCCAGCAAATATGTACAGCATTATGTACAGCATGTTTTATGGTACATGTAATTTACATAATTTACAGTTTGAGCATGAAATGTGTATATACAAGAACCTGCATGGCTACGGGGATCTGCATACACAGAAATAATAAATACAAACAGATTTTATGCAATATTATTCACTGTGTGATAACCTGGCTACAAGAACCAGGTCAGATGAAAAGCTAGCCGCACACGTCCATTAACTACCGACAGGAAGCGGCACGACCACTGCCGTAGAAATTCCTCTTCCCCAAGGAAGAACAATTCCTCCGACAAAAAGGACAGCAGTTCCGAGTACAACCGTTCCAAAATTGGAAACAGAGCACGACGACGGTGACCAGCTGCAACAGCCTCGCACCTGTTACGCCACAAACAAAAAGCCCCCGCAGCAATTAGAAGGCGTGCAAAGCGACTACGCGAGCAACGACCAGATGTGACAAAACGATTAACTCCTAGGCCACGGAAACCAGTGTTAACGGCTCTCCAAAATACCCGTGCAATTACACATTGCTGCAGCACATGCTGGTTAGACTCTTGTAGCGGACAGTTCGGACAAGTGGAAGACGGCACCATGCCCCACCTCTCCAGTCTGTCTCGTGTTGGGAGTACTCTCCATCCCAGCCGCCACATGAAGTCGCGGAGATGGCCAGGCAGAAAGGATGCCGTTATCGCGCTCCACGAGACACGGCTGGAACGCGCTAGACGAGCTGGAGGAACCAGAGGGAGCAGCAGCGCCGCCGTTATGTCTACAACACGGTTTTCTAGAATGTTTACATCAGGGCAAACCTGCTGAGCGTGGTGATAAAATGCCACTGCCGTGGAGTAAAATGCAGGCATGTTAAGTGCTTGCGGCGCAGAGTTAAGCTGTGCTCCCGGTAACAAATAACGTATCTTAGTTCCTAAGAAATAGCAGGCAAGATCACGCGCGGGGCACTGATCACCGTGTAACAAACGAAGCAAGAATCGCAGAGCAAGCAGCCGGCAGCGAACAGACACAGACGGGAACGCGAATCCACCCCTGTTACGTGGTTGCCCAAGCGCAGCTCGGCAAACCAGCTCAGGTCCACCTGACCAGAAAAACGAGCCAAGAAGGGATTGCAACGACTGAGTTATTCTCAATGGAGGCTGTACGACGTGAGAAATGTACCATGCACGGCCGCAAAATACAGTCTGTGCTAAGTACCTTCTTTCCAACAGTGGTAATTCGTATTCCTGCGCTTCCCGGACTTGTCGTTTTACATTCTCGAGAACTGAAACCCACACGGAGGCTGATATGCCGTAGTAGCCATAATCAAGCCCCAGAATGCGAATAGAGTCGCTTTTTTGAAGACCGAAAAAGGGACTTAGGCAGATATCTGGAGAACCAATGAACAAATATCGACATTTCGAAAAATTTAATGCAGCACCTGAAATAGTCCCATACTCAGCAAAAAGCCGTAGGCAACGGGATAAGCTGTCCTCGTTCTTTAGATACAACGTGATGTCATCAGCGAAAGCTGTCACCTTCACGGTATCACTACCAGGTAGTGGAAGGCCTCGAATATATGGATCATTAAGTAGGGAGCGCAGGAATGGTTCGAGGCTGAGTACAAAAAGTACTGGGGATAGAGGACAACCTTGACGAACTCCGCGGGTAACAGGAAATGGGGCACTTTCATAACCATCAAGAAACAGCGTGCTGTGTATATCGCTGTATGCGTTTCTGAGAAGCTCAACGAAGTCTCTCGGGAAGCCAAACGCCACCATTACGCTAAATATGTAGCTGTGCTCAAGGCGATCGAATGCCTTTTCTTGATCAAGTGAAACCAAGAGTCCACGTGCTGATCTCGCTAACGTGTACGCAATTATATCACGCGTAACAAAGGAGAGGCTATGAATTTCTCTTCCAAGAATCGAGCACGCCTGATGATGTCCTATTAAGGAAGGCGTCAGGCTTCTCAAACGGCGAGTGACAACTGCTGCAAAAGTTTTGTAATCAACGTTGAGAAGCGTAATTGGTCTCCATTCCTCTGGGCGAACAGACGATGGGTCATGTTTAGGTATTAACACAATTCGACCATCGTGAAAGCTATCAGGGAAATCAAAGTTCTTGAAGCAACGGCAAATAACAGAAGTGAAAGTGGTACCAATGTCATCCCAAAAGGTTAAATAAAATTCAACGGGCAACCCGTCCGGCCCAGGAGCCGAACCGCGCTTCATGGAAGACAATGCCTCTTTCACCTCATCAGCTGACGGACTTGCACAAAGTTGTGCAGCTACCTCTGGTGGAACCTGAGGCAGCCCACTAAACATTGTGAATGTCTCGGCGGTACCATGATGCGTTGACATTGTCGTACGAGCCATGTTTTCAAAGTGAGCTATGAAAACTGATCGATCACGCGCGGGTGGCAACGCAGCGGGGAGGGCTCTGGCAGCCTGAGTTCCCAACGGACTCGACTGTCTGAGAAGCGAGCTTCTCGCAAAGCGCAGAACCTCGGGGTGAGCACATGGATTACGTCTGCAACGCCAAGCAGCCGCCGACAACGACGATGCGGCAATAAGGCGTTGGAAACGTCCCCGCAACTCTCGCTGCCATGAGCGCATCAATGGAGTTAGTCGATCCGCCCGAAGAGCAATGCGTAGCTTTGTGGCAGTATCCGCTAGTTCTTCCGACATACGGCGTCTGAGAGCACGCCCTTCGACTGAGCAGTGTAGACGCCACTGTACCTTCAGCGCGTCCCACGACTCTGGACCGGAACCGAACAGGGAGGCGCGCAAGACTCTAGACAAACTGGTGCGCGAACGCGTGTCATGCAGAACACGGATGTCAAGACGCCATGGTCTCACTGAGGAAGAAAAGGGAAAGCAAGCCTCGAGCACCACTGGTCGATGGTCAGAAATATAAACAGGGGATGATGGTAATTGTATCACATCAGATCGCGACACACAAGAAGCTAGCGCACGTGGGACGTAGAAGCGATCTAATCTACTAGACGATGAACCACGCCGCCAAGTCCAGGCATATTGTGGTCCATGTACTAGTCTGTACGCATCTATCAAACAGAAGTGCTGGACCAGGCGACGCAGCTCGCGTGCGTTCCACTCAGATCGACCCCATCCCGGACCCTGCACGTCAGCTCGCGTGTCTAATACACAGTTAAAATCCCCGGCGAGTATGACATGCCGACCGTCAAGAAAATACACGTCCAGGTCACGAAAAAAATCGTTAGACATAACTGCTTGAGCTGGCCCATAGATACACAAAATGCGTAGCCTGGATGACGATAGGACGCAGTCAAAAGCCAGAGCACGACCTATCCCGTCATAGAAAACGTGATGATCTCGCAAGAGAGTTCGGTTAAAAATAATGATTCCAACTCCACTAAAGCGAGATGTCGCGAAAGAAAAGTAACAGTCCAAGTTAAATGTGCGTTTGAATGCATGAACGTGGCCAATGGTAAAAAAATTTGTTTCTTGTAAACACAGAACATCACAATGCTCTGCGCGAGCTACACTGATAACTTCAGCTTGTTTCACAGGATTACGGAACCCTTGCACATTTAAAGAAATAATTTTCAGGGTGTCGGCCATATTGAAATGTTAAAGGGTGACCTTACTGACCTGGTCGTGTTGTTCAATTCGGCACCCCGGGGTCCGGGGGACATGCAGTGCACACGCTACACAACACACTTCGGCCCTCTAGAAGAGGGTCGAGGTTTCTTTGGCTGCTGGGACTCGGAGTGGCTATCCTGGGTGCCGTCCGAGCTGGTGCCAGTCGTGTGCGCACGCTTGACTTCTCGCGGGACAAGCATCTCCACATCACATCCGTCTAGGCTAGGGGAGAGCTCAATGCTACTGTCTACTCCGAGGCTGAAGCTGCTTTCCGATGATTCAGGTAGCGGTAGGGCTGCAGGGTCAACGTTGTCTCCACCAACGACCTTGACCGTTGGCTGCTTGTCGAGGCGCGTCAGTAAAGACTTTCCATGGCGCCTTGCAACTTGTTCAAGGAAGTCGCGAGCCTGACTTTCTGAAGGAACCGATGTGGTTGGCTCATTCGGCTTTAATGCTGCACCTGACGAAACGCCAGCGTCCGTACACTTCGGAACGTCTGAGACTACTGTGCACTCAGCCGCTGAAATTGAGGATGGGGCCGGCGCGTCGGTCCCTGCATGCTTTTGCTTCTCGGCTTGAGACGCCGGCAAACATGGCTCGTTGTGTTTGGCTGAAATGGGCGCCACGGCAACCGTGGTGTCACCTTTTGCTGCCAGCGAGGCTGGCAAACATGGCGCGTTGGGATTGGCCAAGCTGCACACTTCTCCGTTTACCATAGCTTCAGAAGGTGAATTCCTGGGTATTTCGTCCGCAGCTCCGGTTTCTCGTTCAGCTGTTACCGCAGGCGACACAGTCGGTAGAGGAGGAAAGGTCGCCGCAGCAGCATCCGAATACGAACGCCGCACTGGGCAGACGGTGGTAGGGTGACCATCTCCACAACGTCGGCACGGGCGGTCGCAACCTTCGCTTTCGTGCCCGTGGACACCACAGCGACCACAGAACGGTGCTGTGCACTGTGCACGATAATGTCCACTGGAGCCACACCGACGACAAACACGTTGTAGGCCGCGGTAGTCAAAAGTGACTCGATGACCAGAAACTCTGAGGTAGTTGGGGACGGGATTCGTGGTGCTCATTTCCATCCGAACAAAACGTGTGCCTGTAAGGACTCCGCGTCGTGCGCTCATGAAGCCTGCGTTTACAGATAGCACCTTGCCGTATGGGGACAGAGCCTGGACGAGGACTTCGTTGGGGACGAAGGACGGCAGGAATAGGCAGGCGACGTTAGTTACCTGCGGGCCAACAGGAACGACGGGAATACGCTCGCCACCGATGGTCAGGTAGCCAGCGTCGACGATCAGAGTCATGGAAGCCATGCTATTGACGGTGACTTGGAAGTTCATGCCTCCCATATGCTGAACACAGTGTACCTCGGAGAGGCCAACTATTGAGGCCGTCGCGTCGACGACGGTCTCCGGACTAGTCCCCGCAGGGACAACAACATCGAAGGCTTGGCCTTCGAAGGCGTCCACGACGTTGAAGGCGCCATGGCTTGTTGAGGTGGACGTCCCTGACGTGGAACACGCAGGGACGTCAACAGGATCACACTGTCTTCGTCTTCCTCTTTCTTTCTGTTTGTCTTTCTGTCTTTCTGTTTTCTGTTTTCTGTTTGTCGGCACGTCCCTCGATTCAGCCACTCGGCCAAAGTTGAACCACTTGCCCAAGGGCCAGCCGTCTTGAACTGGTACGGCTGTTCATACTTGTGAACGTTGTCGATCAAGAAGTAAATATCATGCATATCTGAGGTGCAACATCACTAGGTAAGTATTAGGTGGCGTGTTCCTTTAATAGAAAATGCATACATACGTAATTTTAAGGACCCTAGTTTCTTAAGCTGCGCTGAAAATGCATAAGAATGGAAGCTTGAGCGAGTTGGTATGCGTTCATCTTTGTTGAAACAGCGCTCACTAGACGACGACGAAGTAAAAGAAGGCACAGGACAGGCGCTGCCTGTCCGTGTGCCTTCTTTTACTTCGTCGTCGTCTAGTGAGCGCTGTTTCAACAAAGCTGAAAATGCGACTGCGCTGAAATTTGCCTTCCTCCGTGCCCTTCGCACGAGCTCATTGTTGTGTTTCGGTTTCGGTTCTGTATTGCACTGTACGAATGCCATGGGTTGGTGTTGAAAAACTTTAGTTTTGAGAAGGCCAAGAAGGTGAAAAAAAATATTTAAAAAATGAAAAAGCAGCGTTGTGGGCGGCCTTCAGGCTGCCGGTTGTGGGCGCCGCTCTGGCGTTCCTGTTTTACCCAGGCGACGTGTAAATAAAAGAGTGTGTGGAGAGTACTCGTTGAGTGCGGACGTTTCTCTGCTTCAGCGCTTCGCGCCAAACCACGTTTTCGGGCTGGCTGGCGTCCCCGCCGGTCGCGTTGGTCACCGCCGGTCTTCGCCTGCTGCTGCGCCGGGACTACCAGCACGCAACACAGCACTCATGTTTCCCGACGTATTGCCAGATGGCGTCCATATCTCACACAGCGCCTCTTCTATCGTCTTTACACGACATTTGCAGCGAAGCACGCAGATACGCGGCCAATTTTTTCGAAAGGCTCTTTATCAGGCAGGTCTGGCTACTGGCGATCGCGTGCGCGTGCGGAAACCACGGCCACCGGTCGTCGTCGTCGTCTTCTGTGACAGCGGAGCGTCTGTCATTCACATTCAGTACCATATATAAATCATATATATATATATATATATATATATATATATATATATATATATATATATATATATATATATATATATATATATATATATATATGATTTGAGACGATTTTTTATATTCATAGAGCTGATCAGATGACTTGCTTATAACGAATTTGCACGGATTGTGCAGGCTGGGCCGCCCTATACCGCTACACCACAGCAGTGTTTAATAACATTTCGGAAATATTACCGTGAATTTAAAAAGTACACCCAAATTTAACCTGACCATCTGAACATTCAATCTGCCAACTTCCCAGTCTTAGTTTGGCGTTGTAGATACGATGAGTATGAAGAACCTGCTATGACTCTAGTACCTTAAATTCTCACTTATTAAACAAAACATGTGGCTGACAAAGCAAGGTACTTCGCAGAAGTCTTCAGGATAAGCCGAGTGCCAATTTCTTTACTGTTAGAGCCCTCTAATATAAAGTCTTTTTTTAAGAAGACCAAGTTCAGTCGATTAATACTTAAGCAAACCACATTGAGCTGGCTGTGCATAGTTATATTATTATAAATGACTACAAATTTATTCACTAGGTGTCTTTCCTAGCCCTCCTACTTTTCCCAGCTTGGGTGGGGGGCGGACGGAAAAGCGGTGAAGTGGCCCTTCACTCCTCCCCTCCGGTTTCTCCAAGTAAATAGCCTACGCAAACTGTGTAAGCTCAAATTTTACTTGAAAAAATGTAGGCGATTATGACGTTAAACTATCCCGCATTGTTTCCTTCTTTATGGGTCGTTAGCTGCTAATGATTAGTCGAAAATTTCTCGGTCATGCTCACAGCACTTGCTCGTAAAACAACGCAACAAATGACGCGTAAGTGATCCACCGCGTAATTACCACGTACGCCTGAGGGCGTAAAAAATAATAATAATGAACTATTTTCAATACGGCGTATGGTTTGTAATTGGTTCTTCGCTAATCGTGAAAAATTTTCAATGTGCTATAAAATCGCCTCCAATTGTTATGCGACGTCACAAGTCTGCCAAAATTCGCGGCGTTAAAATGAAGTGTGCACAATAAACAGCACATTACTGTGCTGAATAATAACTATTTTTTTCGGAATTGCCAGACAGTGTCTCTTTCTGAACGTAATTAAAGAAGCTGCCCGCCAATCACATTGCCAGCGGCTGCTTATAGCAGCGGGCGAGATGGATTCATATGTGTATAATAGATACTTTCAGTAGCAGTATAACGACGTTGAGCTGTTTTTGCGCCTATAAAACTTTCTGTGAACTCATCGTTGCTGACAGGGAGGTGGAGAGAGAAATAAACATTATTAGGAACAGACACAATCCTTTGCAGGTAGGCAGCCTTCTTAGTCCAGAAAACCGTGGACGCTGATCATCTCCCTGGTGAGGTAGATCAAGTAACGGGGCAAACTTGAAAGCTGGGCTTCTCAATGTGCTCGAGTCCACTGCCTTGTTACGAGCCACCACGATCGCTGCAGGCTACCATATGATAAGCGAAGTGAAGCAGGCTATTTGGAGACTAAAGTGGGAATCTATTTTAGCTGTCCTGGCTAGGCACAACTAAAATACTGGACACATCTGCCCACTCATCAACTCACAGCAGCTTGAATATGGAGCAGTGGCGATGCTATTCGTTTTCAAAGAAACTGAATTTCCTGAAAAAGGAGAGCGTTTTATCGCGCTATAAAGCGTTTACTGGTTCCCGCCCATATCTTCGTCGCGGATTACTTAAATTTGAGGCCAGGCAAGACAAAATAAAATCACGACAGATTGCTGTAATGTTATAGAGCCCCTGCTGAGCGATAGCCTTCTCTGCAATGCTCGAGTGCAAGACGCACAAAAGGCCACCCGCACATCAGGTAGCCTACAGTGCATGGTCATGACACACGGAGGACAGTCGTCACAGCAGAAATGTAGGACAAATTTTATTACAAAATTACGTTATTGCTGCGTTCAAGTAAAACTTTGCCTGACTTGCTAGTTTCCCAGTCTGCAGCCGACAATAACCACTGTGGAAAGTGGGGGGCGGAACATTTCTCAGTGGGGGGATAGCGCCCCCCTTGCCCCCCCCCCCCCCCGGTAGATACGCCTATGGTCTGCTCCATCAACAGGGATGCTCAGAGCTCATCGCCTGCCCTCGCTTGAGTACTCTGGCGGAAAGATAAAATACTGTCACTGCCCTTAGTTTATTTCTGGTGGCTTAGTGGCAGCAGTATAAGATTGAGAAGTGGAGTTCAGTCAGCGTTTATTCTTTTGCACGGTGGTGTTGCGACCACCGTATCTTGTATCTTAAGGTACACGATGCATTCTTCATTGTATCGGAAATACAGATACTGATACACGTCTTGCGAGACGTATCACGATACAGATACAAGATACACAAAGTGTATACCTAAGATAGTATCTAAGATACAGGTATCTTCTATACTGCCCAGCACTGAATTGAATTCAATTTTATTTGTTTGACAATACATGATTGTCGTGGTGCAGGAGACTAAAGGCGACATTATGAGTCGCCTGACTAGGCCTCAAGCACCACCCTGTACTTTCGTCACACAACGCAGCAGCATTGGAAAAAAGAAATAGATGGGTACAACAACATTATGATTAACTGGGAAAAAAACTTATAGAAACATAATATAACAAGACAACGAAAATGGATTAACAGAATGCACACGTATGATTAGAAAGCACATGTAAAATAAAAGATAGCGGTGATTTCTTGTATATCACATACAAGAAATCACTGTATTTTTATGTTCCACTGCATCTGAGGTGGAGGAACCCTAGTCAGACAGAGATAATAGGTCTTTAGTCTCTTCAACCTAGACAATGTTTGTCAGAACAAATTGAATTGAATTGAATTAAGTATGAAGTATCGTGAACTGATCCGTTAAGGTAAGGCAAGAGAAAATTCAGTGCCTGTAGAAAATTACCTCAAACGACTCGTTGGGACGCTCATGAGGAAAACAGCATTTGGTATTGGAATGTTTCTCGCAAACCCTTCATAACAGACTTAAAATGGCTCCTAATAATTTCTATCATTATAATGCAAACTCAGTTTCGCTATTTTACGAGGTAGCAAGCAGATATTCTGTTATACTCCAGGCACGCCCAGATTATTATATATTCGTCCTCAACATCGCCTTGACATAACAGTAAACTCGAGTGGAATGTAAATAATAAAGAGCAGTCGAAATGACGCAGACAGTTAAAAGTAAGAATAAAGCAGTGAGCTTACTTTTAAAGCACGTTACAAAAGGCATATTGCAGTAAAACGACGAAACAAAAACAATAAAGAGAATTAGGTAATGTATGGGATGCACAAGATCAGCTAAGAAAGCACTTATTTTGATAATAATCAAATTATGATTTTAAGAAATCTTTGGATAAAGATAGCATGAAGAAAAAAATACGTTACACCAGGATATATTCTCTTAGGTAAATGCTTGTTATATTAAATTAGCAGCGCTACCGGTGGTGTTACAGTTATTAGAATCTTATTCGCATATATACTATGGGAATCGAATAGTAAGTCGATCTCATCGCAGGTAAATCAAACATATTCTCGAGATCCTTGAAATCGTTCATGTGTGAAAGCAACGAAATGCAAAGCAGCACCATTCTTGCATTCTTCGAACTTCGGGACGAAGTACCACGCAAGAGAAACATTGATAACGACACCGTAGCGGCATCAGGCTTCGCGCGAAAGACGCATAGGAGTACGCAGCACAGCACAGTAAGATCAAGTGTCGTGGCACTGAAACTAAAAAAAGAAAAGAAAAGACCACAGGTCGGCTAAACGTAGAGGCTTACGGGTTTATTTTTTTGTCGAGGTGGCATGAACTCCACCAGCCGACTCTTCCCCACCAATAACGACGCGTAGACCTAATCGTCTACCCTAGCTGAAGGACTCTGGTTGAAGAGTAAAAGAATGTCGCTGCCTTTAGCTTCATTCAGGTGGATTAGTGACGCAGTATCAGCTTGAGAAGTAGAGCTCAGCCCGTGTTTATTGTTTCACTCGGGGACGTTGCGATAGACGTATCTTGTACCTTAAGATACGCGATACATTATTTAATGCATCGAAAATACAGATACTGAGACACATCTTGGGAAATGCATTCAAATAGTATCTACATGTATATTCGATATATGTATCTTCGATACTGCCCAGTACTGCTTCTGATGGAACCATAGACGTATCATTCCAAGTTTCAGGAAATTTCGTTGAGCCAATGTGGCCAAAATACGAAAAAAACTTTGGAATCCGTGACGTCCCCAATCGAAATAACGGCGGGAAATTTAAAAGTGAAGCTTCTGACATCGCTTTTCTCAATCATTATTAAATCTGTGGCGGTGAAATTAATGGCACTGTAGTGTTCAGAGTATAATTTATCAGGTTAAACTAATTTATTGTTTCACTTAAGCGTCCCTTTAAGGCATTTCAAAGAAGCGACAATAAAAACTGGCCGCGTATCTGCGTGCTTCGCTGCAAATGTCGCCTAAAGACGATAGAAGAGGCGCTGCGTGAGATATGGACGCCATCTGGCAACACGTCGGGAAACATGAGTGCTGTGTTGCAGGCTGGTAGTCCCGGCGCAGCAGCAGGCGAAGACCGGCGGTGACCAAAGCGACCGGCGGGCCAGCCCGAACAAGCGGTTTGGCGCGAAGCGCTGAAGCAGAACGTCCGCACTCAACGAGTACTCTCCACACACTCTTTTATTTACACGTCGCCTGGGTAAAACAGGAATGCCAGAGCGGCGCCCCATGGCATTCGTACAGTGCAATACAGAACCGAAACCGAAACACAACAATGAGCTCGTGCAGAGGGCACGGAGGAAGGCAAGTTTCAGCGCAGTCGCATTTTCAGCGCAGCTTAAGAAACTAGGGTCTTTAAAATTACGTACGTATGAATTTTCTATTAAAGGAACACACGACCTAATACATACTTAGTGATGTTGCGCCTGAGATATGCGTAATGTTTGCTTTTTGATCGACAATGTACACAAGTATGAACCTAGTCAGCCGTTCAAGATGGCTGGCCCTCTGGCAAGTGGTTCAACTTTGGCCGAGTGGCTGAATCGAGTGACGTGCCGACAAACAGAAAGACAGACAGAAAGACAGACCAAAATTTCTCCGTTTAAGTATCCCAAGAAAGACTATCGTCTTTAATAAATGAAACAATATAAATCAATACATAAGTAAGTAAGTGAGCTGTCAGTTACGAATGGAAAAGAGCGCACGGCAGCGGCTTTCAGCGCGTGTACCCCAGGAGCACGAGCCATCGAATCCGTTATCTGGAAAGCCGAATTTCTCACAGCGCCTGGAGTCGCTGGCTTGGCGGATCCGATTTCGCCGACTACCGCCAGACTATATCTGCGCTTGAGACAACTCTAGTGAATCAGTGAAAGCCGACACGTTTAAACGTGCGCCACACGACATGACCTTTTTTTCACGTTCCACGCGTGGACGCATGCTGAACCCTCAAAATCGCTGAAAGTGTTCAAAGCACCTACATGAAAGCGCACTCGAAACGCTGGTCTCGTGTCTGCAGCGGTTCTGACCCCATTTGAACACGGCAAACGATCGCCCATAATGTGTCATTTGACTGCATCAGTACGACAGCAGCTTCCCTCACGCACATTGTCTACGTTTGATATTACATAACCTGACCATTTTCGCTTTCGTCTTCATTCAGAAAAAACGATAAGACAGGCCGGCGTGCCGGATTGGGTGAGTAAAGGGAAAGAGGAAGCGCATGAGTGAAAAAGAAAAGTAGAGAGAAAAGCGCATAAAAAAACAATATAGACGCAATCAGAGAAAAAAAGAGGGGGGGGGGAGAAAGGAAAAGACAAGTACAAAGCGAGAGAGGGCGTCCATGTCGAAAGGGTGAGGGGAAATTCGCTTAATCTTAATTGTCAAAACTAAGTACCACCTAAAAATCATAATTTCACGGTGGTCATAACGGCTAGAAATTTGGAAGAAAGGGTTGTTTTCGTTGTGCATACCATATGGGATGGATTCAAAGGCACCCTTATACTTACGGGAACGAGTGTACAGTTCAACGCCTCAATAACGAAAGCCCTCAAGAACGAAATTCTCCCGACAACGAAGAAATCTGGCATCCCCGGCGAACGCGTCCATAAGGTTCAATGCAATTGCCCCCTCTCGACAGCGAAGAGATTTTAAAAATCACTCCTACAATAACGAAAGTTTCAGGTAGTCATCCGTAACGTTGTTTTCATCCCATGAGCAAGTTGGGAACCCAGAAGCAATTGCAGCGTCGCTCATTCGACAAGTCGGGCGCTTTTATGATCGGATTTCACGGCTTGGCACCTCTTGGCCGCTGGGAATTATTTGGCGGCGTCTGCCCTGCTTTCTTCATCGTCAACGTTCCCCGAAGTGCATCTGATGCGGCGACAACACGCAAGTCGTGTTCTGAACTCTTCCAAGCTCCCAGTTCTCCTCGTCAATCGCCTTGGACACACCCGGCCGAGTTTGACGGTTTTATGGCCTGGAAGTGAGCTGTTTGCCGTCACGGCTCTTCGGAAGAGGCACTCACTTGCTTGTGCACTGCTTTGTTCAGCATTCTACGAGATGCACCGGTCAATTAGCCGAGCGCCTGAGATTCCTCATCGGGAACCTTTCCCACACGGGAGTTGGCCGTCCGCTGCACCGGCGGCGCTATTGAGGCAAGGAAAGACTGCACCTGACTGCAAGGCCAGTTTTCAGGAATTTGCACCGCCGCGACCTCTTCACTGTGTGTGTAATGCTCTATTTTATCTTGTGTGTGCCGCGCGTCTAGCCAACATCACCTAGACTGTTGGTCTAGCCGGGCGCACCGCTTCCCTCTTTCCGGGGGTGGGAAGGAGGCGGTGCTTGACCTTTCCCCTTTGGAGGCGCAGATGAAGACAACTTTATTGATTGGACTGTACTGGACCCAATGGTTTTCTCGAACAGGAAATCTGGGGAAGACCAAGGCTTTACAACGCGAGCATCGAGAGTCGAGACGCTCGAAAAGGCACGCTACCAAATAGTCATGTAAATAAACGTTCTTGTTATCAGCTCCGGCTCCCGCCAACAAGCAACATCGGTGCGACCATCATAGGTGTCAGGCCCTTCATCCTCACCATCATAGGCCCTTCAGGGGGGGGGGGGGTTCGTCGCAGCGCCCCCCCTCCCAATTATGTCAATGTATGGCGCTGACATTGCGACCGCCCGAGTCGCAGCGCCTCCCCTCCCTATTATGTCAACGTGTGGGGCTGACTTTGCGTCTCCGCTCTTAGGTGAATGGGGGCCCGCCCTGCCCCACCCCCCCTGTGCGCACGCCTATGGCGACCATTGCAGTTTCGATTCGGTCGAATGATGACGAAGTTGTTGTGCCCACTGCCAACACCAGGCGGAGGGGGGAGGGGGCTCACACCCACTCCGGGGGATTGGCCAACAATTGATCTTACGGAATTTCTTTTAATGTATTTTGAGTATTGAATGCTGATAACAATAAAAACGATGGCTGATCTCTCCGTCATAGGAATCGGTATAACACGAAAGTGAAACGTGTCGTCAGAGAAGAATGAGAGCTTGTACAATGTCTATTGTTTGACAGATATAGCACCGCTTGATGCGGACGCACCCACGTTGACTCCTAGTGGCACATATCCGTACCAACGACTAACGCCGATGATTATGATTTAACCCTTGCGGTCATAGGCGTGCGCACGGGTGGGAGGGGGGGGCAGGGGGGAAGGCGGCCACCAGCGTAGTCACCTAAGAGCAAGGTCGCAAAATCTGCCCCATACATTGACCCCCCGAGTCACCTAAAGGGGTATTCAGACGGGGGAGAAATGCTCGGGGGGTAAAGGCGGAGCCTACTGACGTCAGCTCGCGAGGAGAAGTCTCCACAAATGCCCCCCACTCACACGGACGAGGCGAACGGAGGGGGAGACCAGTGTTACTAGACTACTCTGGTGGCTTGCACCACCCGGCCGTTTGACGAGCTGCTGACGACGAGCTGCAGACGACCATCCAGCTGCAGAATGGACACCCACTGCCGCTCTCTGCAGGAGCAAGTGCAACAATGTGGCCAAACAAGAGCCCGAAATTCCGCCACATCCCCCACCGCAGGGGGATCGTTTGTCCTTTCGGGGAAAACGTCCCCGTCTCCTCCGAGGAGGCGCGGGGGGTCACGCCCACTCGCTAATCCGTGACGTCGCGGTCACGTGATACACAATCCCCCCGTCTCCCCTGAGCATTCCTCCCCCGTCTGAATACCCCTTACGAGTGGGTGGGGCGCACAAAATCTGCCGCGTACATTGACTTAGTTGGGGGGCGCTGCAATGAACCTTCGCCCCCCTTGATGGGGAACCCTGCGCACGCCTATGCTTGCAGTAGCAGAGAAGTTCTTAACATATATGTGGACACCGCATATGGTGAATGCCAAGCAAATATGGCATTAACAAGCCCATAATAAACACTGATTTTTGATATGCACTCCTCCGCACAAGCAGTTAACCAAGGCGCAGGAATGCGTCTGGAGAAAACTGCAGACGCGATCTTTTCCCAACCCATACGTGTTGACCAAAATATACCCGGAGGAGATTAAGTCACAATGCAAATGGTGCCAGGCAGTGGCAACATATGACCATATACTGTAGCATGATGCCGCCTCCGGCGGATATTATACGTGATCCCTCTCTTGAGCAGTGGGAGGCCGTGTTGACCACCTCACTGGCAACGTACGCGGACTCCTAGATTCAGCACGCCAGAACATCCTGCGAGAGCTCGCTCGCAACCACCCTGATGCGCGCATAGCCTCCGGCTGCCCCCCGCGTTATCTACCGGAGGGAATGCTAAACCGAAAGGTGCGCTCCCTCCTGCTCGAACTGCGGACCGGCTCTGTCTGGCCCGCCGAGCGCCGGCACCGCCTTCGCGGTGCTCCCTCACCTTTCCGCGGCGACTGCGGTGAGAAAGAAACGCTGCAGCATCTCCTCATCTCCTGGGGAGTCGATTGCGCTTCTGACCGGGGAGGTTGTCGCCTGAACGGTCGTACGACGAGTTCGGTGTGAGTTTCGCAGGTGCCGAACAGCACGTGCAAACACCCACGTATAGATTGTGTGCTGGGACGCCGCTGTAATGGCGACGTTCACGGCCCCTTCTCAACGGCCTCCTCGTGTGACGCACCGGCGTCACGCGAGCTTGTCTCTCGTGGCGAGGACACCATCCGCTCTCGACGCGGAACTCAGCGCCAGGATAGAGCTTGAGCAAAGGACACGAACATCTGTCGAAGACTGGCTACGCGAGCTTTCCCCCACTGACAGCGCCCGGCCCACGCTGTCGACTGAGGTGAAGAACGACCTCAGGAAAAGACAGGATGAAAAAGGGGCTGCTCGCGGTTCCACTGCTTCAGTCGTGGCTGCCCCTACTACTGCTACCCTGAGTCGCAGCCCTGCCCAGAGTCGCGATGACGCGGCTGCCGCCCTATTCCCTCTGCCCCGCCCACGGCGGACGAGGAAATGAACTTGTCCGTGTAGCGGAAGCGCCAGCGCGAGGAAAGCAGCGACGACGAGTCTTTTGGACCTCACAAGTAGGTCTCCACTGCTCCTTCTTTGCTGGATGATTCCACCAGTGACAGCCGGGACTCCTTGCAGCTGGAGGAGCGAGCCGCCACCTCGAACTCATCTCCTGCTGATGGCGGGGCCTCTGGCAACAACCGTGGCTTCACCTCCTGAAGCCACCACCGCCTCCCCTGCCACCCAGCCCGCATCCAAGCCTCCTGCTACGGCTGCTATCGTCACGGACGAGTCATCTGGCCTGGAGGCAACCACAGGGCACATGGACGAGGAGTCAGCCCCTCCTCCCCCTCGGCGGCCTTCCTGAATCATAATTTTTGTGAAGTTGGGAAGCACCCACCACGACATTACTCCTCATTCTGCGGAAAAGCGAGGTACCATCTGTAAGTCATTATGTGCAGTTTCTTGATGCGACGGCTGATGACGATGAAGAATTATGACTGATCCTTTTGTAATGGGTTGGAAGATTTAAATGACCCACTAGTTACGTAATTCGCATTGTGTGACGCCCGGTCGTTATTTCACTCTCCCATCACGCTTTATAACATACGCTGAGAAAGAGATAGAGAGAGGAGAATTAACTTTATTGAGACCCTGAGGAAATGGATCATGGGAGCCTTATGGGATTCCTTGGCAACCAATAGAGGTGCACTTGCGAGGAACCCACTACGCTATAAATCATAATTTTTGTGAAGTAAGGAAGCAGCCACTGCGCAATGTGTGACACCAGCTCGTTATTTAACTGTCCCACCACGCTTTATAACATACGTTAACCGGAGAAACGGAGAGTGAGAGAGAGAGGGGGGAATTAACTTTATTGAGACCCTGAGGAAGTTGATTATGGGAGCCTTATGGGATTCCTTGGCAACCAATAGAGGTGCACTTGCGACGAACCAACTACGCTATAAATCATAATTTTTGTGAAGTAAGGAAGCAGCCACTACGCAATTTTTCGTCAATCTGCGCAGAACCGTGGTACCTGCTAAACACCTGTAAGGTATTATGTGCACTTTGTTGATGCTGTGGCTAATGACGATGGAGAATTATGGCAGAGCCCTTTGTAATGGTTTGGAAGCATTCAACAACTCACTCGCTGCGCAATTCGCATTGCGTGACGCTTCGTTACAGAATTCGCGTTGTGTGACACTTGGTTGTTATTTTACTCTTCTACCACGCTACATTACATATGTTAATGTGGTTCCTTCCCGACATGAAGCCTGTATAGGGGCTTTTTGCAAAACAGTTTCAAGCACCGGCATGGCTCTGAGGTAGGATACTGGACTCCCACGCAGAAGGCCCAAGTTCGAACCTCGTTCCAACCTGGAAATTTTTTTCTTGTTTCGTTTTTTATTTCGAGCAATAGTGGTTACGGACACCGGCGGCGGCGGCGGATAACTACGGTGCCAAAAACGGCCCTTGTTGTGATCTCATAACAGCTTTCGCCGTAAAAGAGGAAAGGCAAGCAGAAAGCTGCAGCTGGCTCCACGGGGGCTGCTGCTGCTGCCTCTTCTCTCTCCGAGAGACCTCGCGCACCTCCTGCTGTCTCTGTACCCACAGAGATGTCATCCGCTGCTCCTGTCCCGGTCCTGTGGTCTCCCCCCCTTTTAGCCAGCCTGCCGGAGGACGAGGTGGCCTTCCAGGTGGTGCAATCCAGGGCTGCTCAACGCAGAGCCAGGCGCCTTGACTCTGCCGCTCTGCCCGTCAACACCGAGGTCGTGGGGACCGTGCTCTTCCGGCCCTCAGCTCCAGGGGACTCGTTCCGAGGCCTCCCCCGCTTGACCCTGGTCCAGGCTCTCTCGGAGCGGCCTGGAGTGGCTGACATCAGGGTTAGCCACAAGTGGAACATCGTGGCAGCAGATGCGACGTCGTGGGAGTGCTTGGAGCAACTCCTTGCTGTCACAGTGTTGCAGGGGATCCCTGTGGCAGCCCGGGAATCGGCTGACCGCCGGACGAGCACGGGCTTCCTCCACGGTGAAAATGGGGAGCCAGCGTATGACAGCCTTCTGCCAGCCATTCAGTCGCCCGCGCCGGTGCTGTCTGCTTCCAGGGAGGGCCATACCGTCGCTCTGCGCTTCGAAGACCCAGTCCCCCCGGAGCAGGTGTCCCTGTTCAGGGTACGCTTCACGGTGCGGCCGGCCCGCCTCCATCCGCTGCAGTGCAGGCAGTGCGGCCGCTTCGACCACGTGAAGGAGTTATGCAGCTGGCCAAACAGCTGCATCCGATGTGGTCGCCCCCACCCGAAAGACGGAATGCCAACAGCCACGCTGCGTCAACTGCAGCGGCCCCCACCACGCCAACACTCCAGCGTGTCCTCGTTGGCAGCACGAGAGACAGGTGGCCACCATCATGGCCTCCTCCACCACGGCACTTTCTCGGCGGGTGGTCCGGGCCGCGGTACGTGAAGAGACTCGTACGGATCGGGACCTCCCACGGGCGGCCCCGTCCTATGCCAGCATCCTCCAAGGCGTGAGCAAGACTGCTGCTCCCACTCACCGGGCCTCTCACCGACCACCACCTTCAGCGGCACCTACCAGCACGAGCGCATCCCAGCCCGCTGCTCATGGTCCTGCTGCTTCTTCCGTGGTCTCGTCTACACGAGCTCCTACGCCTACTGCTACTGCCGTGGTCCTGCCTGCAGCAGTTCCAGCGCCACCTGGACTCGCGGTTTCCACTGAGAACCAGGAGGCTATGAACCACATGGGTGCCGACCGTCCTGATGGCCATGCAGTTCACCTGCACCCAGGTGTCCGCTGCCCACCCACTCCATGCGATCTACCAACAGACGGTGGCTTCCCTGGCTCCCACCTCCCAGCATGGCTGATTCCCTCCCAAGCCGGAATCGCCGCTGCCACCCAAGCGTGCTGCAGTCGAATGTCCTCTCGCTGCGAGTACGAAAGGCAGATCTCTCCCAACACGTCCAGCAGCACGACTACGACGTTCTGGCACTACAGGAGGTTAGGGGACTGCCTTGGATCTGCGGCTCCCTGGCTACCTTGGCTACAATGGAGCCACGTCGTGCACTGTTGACTCCTGTGAGGCCACTCCATGCCTGGACAGTACCCACCCCCAGGACACACCGCGCGTGGCAGTGTACAGCGGGGGACAGACGGGTCCGATTTTCCATGCGATCCGACGGCCGACGCCGCGGTGGGGGAGAGGGAATGGTGGCTGTACGATGCTATGAAAGGTCACCATTCCGGTTTACCCTCCGCCGTGTCGGACGTCGAATCGCATGAAAAATCGTACCGTCTGTCTCGCCCTTACGTCCGACGCGAAATCCCTCACGTGGTGGTCGACGTGGCCAGCGCAACAGGGGGACCACCGGAGTGCTGTGCGGTGACGGTACGACTCCGGGGAGTGAACGCGACGGTGGCTTCCGTCTACATCTGGCCGCGTCGACCCTGGGACGCCAGCATGCTGACCAGACTTACCCTACTCCTTGGGCGACGCTACCTCCTGTGCGGTGACATGAATGCACACCACTCAGCCTGGGAAAGCCGCAGGAACTCTCGTCGCCTAATGGATGTCGTCCACAAGCTGGGGCTCCAGGTCCTCAACACCGGTTTCTTCACACATCCAGCGGCTCGCCAGGCCGTCCCTAACGGCCAAAGATGTCACCCTGGCCCCACCCGGGGTATGCTACGGCTGGGTCACAGCGGCGGACTCTTGGGAATAAGACCACCTGCTCATCCTCCTCACTCCAGAGGGCGGAAAGGTCCCTAGATCACGGCGGTGTGAGGTCGTGGACTGGAGGATCTACCGGCAGCACCTGGACGATCCCACGGGGCTCCGAGACTTCTTCGGGGCCATAGCAAAGGCGGCAGGAGCAGCCACCATCGTCACAACAGTGCAAGTGAACCAGCCGGTACCATACATTCAAATTTATTTACCAGACGAAACTGGAAGGTCGCCAAGGCTAAAAGCCGTGAGAACGGCTTGACAAAGGACCCTGGTGACCTGTACATACACATGGCAGTAGTGCGGAAATGATTAGAAGTACATAACATACAAGTTCCACCACCACCACAGCTTACCACCACAGCTTACGAGCGGCGAGGCGGCGGGCAGAAAGAACGTGCCTTCGTGGAGAAAGCCGGACAGCGTTCAACCGCCTTAACGCTGCCTACCGACGGCATGCCAACCAGCGCTGCAGGCAGGGATGGCAGGCAGTGGCGCACCGACGGGGGGGGGGGGGGTTCGGGGGTTGTAACCCCCCCCCCTGAGGCCGACCAAACCCCCCCCCCCCCCCCCCCGTAACTGCCCCGCTGTCCTCACCGGGAGTCCAAAGTTCATATCCAGAGGTGTCCTGAGGTCGACTTTTCCTGACTGGCACTGGCTCTAGAAATGTGTTCTATTCACTCATCTACTCCTAAATTGAAAAAAAAAACGCAAACCGCATGCTCTATGGCTCTGCGTTCCTAAATTTCCAGGGAAGCAGCATTCCAATAATAATATCTGGGGTTTAACGTCCCAAAACCACGATATGATTATGAGGGACGCCGTAGTGGAGGGCTCCTGAAATTTTGAACCCCTGGGGTTCTTTAACGTGCACCTAAATCTAAGTACACGGGCCTCACTCATATTTTCGCCTCCATCGAAAATGCAGCCGCCGCGGCCGGGATTCGATCCCGCGATCTTCGGGTCAGTAGTCGAGCGCCATAACTTATCACTAGACCACCGTGGCGGGGCGCAGCTTTCCAAGAAAAAATATGCTTTCACGGGTTGTCAGTCTGGCCCCTTTTTTATTTTCTTGCCCCTTTGATTACTACAATAAAGCATGCCACGGCAAATATAAGAATAGAACACATCGAAGGACGAGCTCTCATTGCACTCCAGCCACAACCAAAAATATTTCTCAGATACGTCTAAACGACTGTTTTTCGATCGTCAAGAGATCCTACGTCATAATTTATCTCTCTCATATAAATTTCATTGTACGAGAATTCAATTCGCCCTTGAAACATAAGACTCTCGGCCGTGTTTGGATGTCCCCGTAGCCTGAAAATAAAACGCTGCAAAAACACCTACACAAGTCGATATCTTCGGTTTTCTTCAGACCCCCCAAAAATGCAGAATATATTAGTCTTAGACATTAATGCGAAGGGCCGGAACATACTGCAGCGCACAACGTGAAAAAACAAAAGAAAAACAGATGATATATTCAAGAAACTCACCAAGAACAGCTACGGAAAGCCTTTTATTCAGAAAGCAGTTCACTTTCAAAAACACGACGCAAGCTGATAAATCCAGCAACCTCCCCCCCCCCCCTTTTCCAATCAACACCACCACAGAAATGCATCAGTCTCTACTATCCGAGTAGTGATCGAAACCATCGCTCGCAATGACCGGCCGCCGAAAGAGAAAATTCAAGACACCAGCTGAACCGAGAACCTGAAAGAAAGACGGGAACGACGTCTCCAATTTTGCAAGAGATCGCAACGCCATAGCCGAAGATTCCGAGGACGCGGACAGCCGAATCAATTTTCCTTAAACTACAGTTTTCGCAGTTGAAACCAACTACCGGAAATGAATCTTGACATATGTTAACGACCCAAACAACGTGAACCACGCTCAATGCAACCTACCCCTTGTGTACAGCACACAAAAAAAAAAAAGAGAGAGAGACAGGCATCTGCGTACCCACTTCGACGCGTCCGTCTAAAAAGCTCCCCACCTCCTTCACTGTTCAACTCATGCCTTCCGGTCAAGCCCTTGCACTGCTCTGTTCTTTTGCCGACAAGCACCACCGCCGCCTGAAGCATCCTTCCATACCCGCCGAACAAGAAAAGAAGCCCTTTTCATGTGCTTCCCTTCCTCAAACTCCGAAGAGGTAACCGCATGGTTTCTGAAACGCGGGACAATGCTCACTCAAATTTTAAAGATAAGAAGGCGTCGGCGGCATCTGATCCATCCGCCAAGCTTCGACGCACGTGTTTTCTATTTTCTTCGGGGCTGCTGGTGAATGGTACCGTCTGTCGCTTAATGGCTGCAACGGAGTGGTCGCGCACCTTTTTCTGAACCTCGTTGACAGCGGACGAACGAGACGTGTTAGTGCGGCGAGAAGAAAGGCCACCTCGCAAGCGGCTCGTTCATCAAAGCGACCGCGAACCCACGGAGGCTGCGTAGCACGAGCACACGACGAGTTTAAGCACATTGAGTGGTTCCTGCATTTCTGAGCAACCCTTGGAGCAACTAGTGTGTGCGTCGCCAGCCATTGTCGCAGCATCGCACGCACACAGTGACTCTAAGCATGCCATGTGGAGTCCGGCCGTTGCAAAGATGGGAGGAGCAAGAAGCCGTGGCAGAAGGAGTAAATAGAGAGTTTTAGTGCTGGGGACCCCAAGCCACCTGCGCACGCACGCCCTCGCGTTCCTTTGTACTCCAAGCCGCATCCACGGAGAATACAAAAGAGCGCAAGGGCCCGCGCACCCCCAAGCCCGCGGGTCCCCAGCACTAAAACTCTCTAATGTTTTTAACGACGTCTGGTAAGAAAAAAAGAACCTTGGGAAAGTGCGGAAGGTCTGTTGGGGCGGCACGTTTCCTTTTCTTTTAGGGACTATACACGCGCTATCCGCACACCCGCTCCGCACGTGGCGGGACACCTGCCGCCCGCAAACGGAGGAGGAAAAACCGGAACGACGCCAATCGTCGCTCACGGGGTACCGGTTTTTCCTCCTCCGTTTGCGGGCGGCAGGTATCCCGCCACGTGCGGAGCGGGTGTGCGGATAGCGCGTGTATAGTCCCTTAGGGGCGAAGCTCCTTAGGGACTATACACGCGTTATCCGACTATACACGCTCCTGTGCGATATATATATATATATATATATATATATATATATATATATATATATATATATATATATATATATATATATATATATATATATATATATATATATATATATATATAATCATATTTCATCGAGCGCCAAAATTTCCTATCAAACTTGTAAAGTTTCTATTCTGTAACCTCGCTTCTAAAGTATTCTAACACGTTATAAAACCACTCACTTCTTGGCCAATCCCCCGCAGTGGGTGTGAGCCATAGTTGAAGGCGAACAAGAACAAGAGCTGCCAGGCTCTTGCCGATGCCCTGCAGGAGTTTCTGAAAGGTTCACAGAGATTTAGGCTATAGAATCAATCTTTCCTCTTGTTTTTCTACTTTTCAAATTTTCTGTATTCTTTCTTATTCAAATTCTCCGTTTCATTTTTTATATCATTTTCTATTTCTATTCTTAATTTTTTTCATTTTACTTCTTTCCTCTTAGAAAAAAACCTACTCTTTACTTTAACAATTAGATTTTAAAAACTATCCGGTTCTTGGCCAATCCCCCAGCGTGGTTGTGTGCCAAAGTTATAGGATCTACTCTACTCTACTCTACTCCAGCCGTCTAGCTCCTTCAAAGCAACGCGAAACACAGCAATACTTGTTTAAATAAATTTAGGTTGTGCGAAGTAATTGGCGTGCGTATTTTTATATTTCCGAGACAAAGAAATTCTCACGCGAACGAGCAAAAGTCACCAACCCGGCGATTTAGTTATTGAGGGGTTTGATTGTATTAAGTACACGGCTAATTGGGCGAGTTGGTACTTGTTCATTTTGACAGGATATGGCGCGCACACAAACACGGACACTATAGAAGCGTTTGTGTTGTGTGCGTCTTTCTTCTATAGTGCCCGTGTTTGTGTGCGCGCCATATCCTGTCAAAATCGACTGTATTAAACTTTTGAATAAGATATTTCCTGTCTCTCAGGGACCAGAAGTATAATTGCAGTATGTATAGCTTGAGCTCGTCCAAGTTGTGACCTGCGAAATCAAGATGATGAAACACTGGTGTTGGTAAACCTTTCGCCGTGTCGGCGCGACGCTCGTTTAATCCAGTATTAGCATGATATATGATGAAGCAGCGCACAAAAGGACACAATCACGCACACAGCGCTTGTGTTTGCGTCATTTTCTGTGTGTGTGATTGTATACTTTTGCGCGCTACTTCATCTAATATTCACAAACTAGCCCGTCAGTACATATTAAGTAATGTTAGCAGGCTGGCTTGTTTCCTAGGGTAGCTGTTTGGGCTTGTTGGTTTGGCATGACACAGTTTGAAAGCGCAAAAGACGAAGACAAAGAAGAGGCTTGACACACACGAGCGCTGACTTACAACAGTATTTTATTCGGAACCAAGCAACCACATATATAGCTCAAAAGCCGTGACACATCACGTGTGCGCTGTCGGCACAAAATTCATCTCACGACGCAAAAAACATAACTCTTTCCTAGAAAGAGCAATAGACGGTTGTGATACACATGCGTCACCCAATCTATCAATTAACTCCGCCTCAGTAATCTCGCGTGTTAGCCGATTTCTATTTCTACTCATAACTGAACACTCGTCGTAAGACGGGTCACACGTGGTCATAACAGTGCAAGATCTACAGTGCGCATCTAAAAAACCCCCTCTCAACTCGGATATGTTGTAACGATGCTCCCGGAGCCTATCATTAAGGCATCGTCCACTTTGGCCAACGTAATAGCTACCGCAAGTCAAAGGCAGTTTATAAACTGTGCCTTTTGCGCAGTCAACGAAAGAAGTTTTATGCTTCTTATCCCACCGATGTTTGAACTTGTGCAGGTATAGCTAGATTGTATAGGATGGACGTAATCACTTCGGGTGGTTTTAACTATAGTGTCATTTTGAAGGTGTCTGCAAGTCTTGCATGTTGGGCGAAAACAAGGCATGATGTGGCTAGTAGAATGAGGGTTTACTTTTGCATGCACTAGCATGTCCCAGTTTCTATTACGACGATAAACAACGCTTGGTCTGGGAGCGCATTTGGGCATTTCGTTATAACGGCTAGTGGCTGGTTGGCCTGTACTTGAGTGCCTCTTCTTGCTAGTGTGTACTGCAGATTGGGCAAGTACTGCAGATTAGCGCTCATCCTGCTGCCTGTGCTTCCTTCTCCGTTGTTGCCTCTTTCCTTCACGCTCAAACTGAGCTGCGCTATACCAGTACGATATTGTATTGCTGGTGCTGGTTTTCTATTTAATTTACATGCTTCGTTGTAGGCCTTGTTTAGCGCATCGCGCGGTTTTCACTTATCGAGTTTATTGGTAATTCGCAATCTTGACACCTCATAGCATACCTTTTTTCGCGATATTGAATTAAGCAATGACCTATATGCGGGCAAACGTTGGCCGCCGGACACCCTCGGGCACGCGGAGCGTAGGAGAGGAGGGCGGAAGAGTGACGTCATCGGGAGGGACGCGCCTGCGCCAAGGGAAGCAGGTTGGTTTGCAAGGATTTGCTTACGGCCGCTCCGTCCTATTCGCTCGCTTAGAGATTCTTGCGATACCCAAGTTCACCAGTAGCGTTTCTACGGCCTTTGCAACAGCCAGGGCTGGGCAAAGATACTTTGAATTTGTATCGCGATACGATACAGGATACTGAGGCAAAATGTATTTGAGATACAGATACAAGATACTGCCGCAATAATTGTATCCGATACGATACTTGCCAATTGTATCTTAAGATACTTCGATACATTCGCAAATTTGTTATTATAGATCCATATAATGTGCAGCGAACTCAATACACAAAACTTTCTGCTTGAAATTTATTAACTGCGACCAACCTTGTTTCATTTGAATGAAATGTCTCTTAGTATCTTACAAGTTTTGTCCTTCTTGCTCAAAGTACAATAGCTCAATTCCAAAAAAGCTTACTGGGGTTTGTTTAAGCTGCTTAACAGGACACCTCTTTATAAATTTCGCTGACAGCGGTTCTTGCTTTTTTTTCCTTTTGTAATTGATGGGAGTCGCTACTCAGCTTGCCGACCAGCTAGCGGGTTGTCATCCAATCACAAGAACTTCAATAAGAAGCCTTGTCACGATGGTGCAAATACCGGCGTGGACATTTACCTTGTCCGTAAGCCACCGCTACGCAATACTGGATCCCCGGACGGTGTACAGCAGCAACAAAGCTGGTAGCGACATTTTTTATGGCGCATAGTGCATACGTAGAAGACATAAAACAGAAATGACTGTTCATATTCTACGTATCTTCTAGTGTAAAGCGTTCGTTATCAATATACTCATTAACGTGCAATTTTTGAACAATATTTCTTCAACGAAAAAAACATGTGCAACCAGGAAACGCCACAGACGTATTGTATTGTCACGTAGTATAGCGTCGAATATGAAGGCGGCAGTCAAATTGTAGAAACGAAACTCTTTACTGAGCTAACTTGAGTCAAGAAAACTAAGTAACTGGAAGAACAAACAAAGCACGCTCCACGGTGATAGCGGCGATCACACTCGTCGATCGTCGGTAATCCGATCATCGGCGGAACGCATCGTCTTTCATGCATCAGGGATCACAGCTTCCAGCGTTATCACACGAGCTCGCGCAAGCTCCCGATTAAACTAGACTACTCGCGGCGTCCTGCGCGTAATTTTAACAGAACAATTGGAAAAAATTGCGAAGCTTCCGAAACATTGCGGCGCGGCTTGCGCTGAGTGGTGATAACAGTTTCTTTTTGTCGGTTTAAACGCAATCACACCAAAATAAATAAATAAATAAATAAGAGTGCATGGCAGTATAGTTGCACAAAGCGTCGCAGGACACCGCCGCTATTCGCGCTATTGCCACTTACAGCTCCGATGATCTGGCGACTAGGAATAGTAAAAAAAATCAGGGAGGCCTAAAAAAGGGAAAAAATTATAAGTAATATAGACAGGGGGTTCTGTATCAAACATTCAAAGTGAATGAGTATAGAAACACGATGCAGGCGGTACCACTATTAGCTATGCCAATTAAGGATGAAGTATCGTCAGCTTACCTGTTAAGACAATAGAAAATTGCCTGCCTATGCAAAATTGCCTGAAAATACTAGTTCGGACGCTCATGAGAAAAACGGTGCATTTGGTATAAATGTTTCTCGAATCCCCCATCTCAAATCTATAAGATAGCTCCTAATAATTTCCATTATTATAATGAAAACTTAATTTCACTATTTTATTAAGCGGTAAAGTAGAATGGTTTATACTGTACTCATGGTGCTCGACTACTGACCCGAAGGTCACAGGAACGAATTCTGGCTGCGGCGGACGAATTTTCGATGGAGGAAAAAATCCTTAAGGCCGGTGTATTCAGGTTTAGGTGCACGTTGAAAAACCTCAGGTGGTCGAAATTTCCGACGCCCTCCACCACGGCGTCTCTCATAATCATAGCGTGGTTTGGGGACGTTAAACCTCAAATATTATTATTAGTGTATACTCAAGGCACTCCCACATAACTATATATTCGTTTTCAAAATCTCCTTGGCAGAACAGTAAATTCAAGTAAAGTATAAATGTGTAAACAGTAGCAAATATAACGCAGACATTTAAAAGTAGCAACAAAGCCGAGGTCTTCTTTTGGTAGCCCTTTACAAAAGAGATATTTCATCGACAACACCGGAAAAAACAATAGAGACCTAGGAAATGTATCATATCTAAAAGAAGCGCAGATAAGAAAGCGTTTGTGCTAACAATCAAATTATTACTTCAAAAAAACTTTGAAAAAAGATAGCAAGAAGAAAAAGATACGGTACACCGAGATATCTTTTGCTAGGTAAGGGCTTCTTCTAATAGATCGAGCATCGGTATCGGTAGAGCTATAGTCCTTAGAACATTATCTGCATATAAGCCAATGTCATCGTATGTAAGGCAAACTTACATCCACGAAGTCCTTCAAGTCGCTGGTGTGTGAAAGCCATGAGACGCGAAGCAACTCCGTTCTTGCATTCTTCAGATTTCGTAACGAAGCACCACGCAAGAGAATGTTCAATAACGGCACGAAAGCGGCATAAGAATTTCCGTGACAGACGCTGCGCTCATTAGAGTGCGTGGCACAGAACCGTGGCTAAGAGAAGTCATGGAATTGACACAAATAAAACGAGAAAAAAATCGAGAAAACAAGAACTACGTGGGCTGGGTGTAGACGTTCGCGCGCGTGTTTGTGTCGAGACTGCGCGAGCGCTGCCACTTGACTCTGTTCCACCGATAGGGACGCGCAGACCTCATCACCTGACCTCACTAGAGGACTCTGGCAGAGAGATAAATTTATGTCGCTGCCCTTAGTTTTATTCAGGTGGCTTAGTGGCGCCACTACCAGCTTCAGAAGCGGAGTTCAGCCAGCGATAATTGTTTCGCACGGTGGTGTTGCGATAGCAGTATCTTGTATCTTAAGATACACGATACATTATTGAATGTATCGGAAATACAGATACAGATATTCGTGTTGCGAGACGTATCGCGATACAGATACAAGATACCCAAAGAGTATATATGTATGTTCGATACTGCCCAGCACTGGCAACAGCCTATGCTCCGTGTTTAAGCGGGCTCATCATTCGGCTGCAATAGCACGCATACGGTTGCAATGAGGTCGCATTTCACAAGTTCCCTCGAGATGAGAAGACGGCTGCAAAGTTGGCCGTTGCTATTAAGAGCTAAATCGTCAAACCTACAAGAGCAAGTGTGCTGTGCCCGAAGTATTTCCTAAACGAAGACTACGTGCGAAACGTAGCGTGTATTAGCGCGGTACATATCAGAAGGAAACACGACATGGACGTAGCGAAAGGTAGGCGCTAAACTTCCTTCTTCAACAACCAGCGCAGAACAGACAAGGGACAAGAAAGGGAACAGAGACGAGCGCTGTCTTCCAACTGAGGGTTTATTGAAAAAACGCACTTGTATATATGTCATCATACCACATCACGTGAGCGCTCACAAAAAATCGCGTAACCATCGTGAACAGGTTAAGCAGAAAACACTTATCGGACATGACGAAATACATAATGAACAAATGCACAGAAAAGCCAACGAAAAGCATATCAGTGGTGTGGACCGTAGTTTACGCTATCAAGAAAAGCCAGCTCTTTTGGGGTCAATGCAATCGAGGGCTTGCTGACACAGTTACCCTTGGCAGTAATCGAGGCCTCAATGGTCACTCTGGTTTGATAATTTGCATGTTTGACCAGGACCCCGGTCTGTTCGAACGCTGGAGTAAAGCCGCACTGAGAACAGTGCTGGGCAAGGAATCCGTCATTTCTCTTCCGTACCTTCAAATTGTGTTCTTGTAACCTGACGTTCAGGCATCGTCCCGTCTGTCCAACATATTTTAGACCACAGGAAAGGGAAACACTGTACACAACTTTGTCGGCACATTCAACAAAATGGTTTTTATGCTTGCCCTTACACTTGCACTCTATGGAATGAACTCACCAGATCCTGCCCTCACGCTGTTGACGGCAGCTTCAGAGCGCAAATAGCTCGCTTTGAGGAAGCGGGTTACCCGACGCATCTGCTGATTTCAGTGGCGGGGGCGTTGCGAAGAAAAATCAGAATAGCCAACCATGTTGGCGAAGAACAGCCAGTATGAAGGCAGAAGGTGGCAGTCATTCCTTACTTACATCGTGTGTCACATAGGCTCAAGAAGAGAGGCCTACGTTCGGGTGTTTCTGTCGTTTTTTTCCGCGCCGCCCAAACTGCATCAGTTGTGTGCTAGGACATGCCCTGTGAAACAAGCGCCGCGCAAGTGTAAGGGCAAACATAAAAACCATTCATGGTGAAGCCCCGGAGTGGGTTGCGCCAAGGTACTGAGGAACCAACCAACCAACATACCATGTTTGAAGCGTGAGTAGATAAGCGTGTATCTTTTTTTTTTTTTGAAGATTGCCGATGATCGACTTTCATTCACTATGGTGATGACGACGTTGTTTGAGTTAAGAAACGAAGGAATAAGGTGTGTTAGCTTTTGCCTGCCGTAGTTGGTTCGAATCCTCTCACTGTAATAGGTGGCTTTTCCAAAACTATACGCTTGTGGTTTCAGGGAGTAATCATCCTTAAATGTATCTGCGTTCAATTTGATTTGATCGTAGATGACTCTCGCTAGCTTTTTATAAAAGATATTTTCAAATTCTACGATGCCATTGTGGTATGTGAGTTCCAGTTTCGGTTTCATAAAAAGTATTTTTTGCCCTTAGGGGGCGCCACCTTGTACATATATGCGCGGCAGTCGCAGGACTCTTTACAGGCACCTTACGAATGCTCGACTGCCGTGCCCAGTCCCCATGCAGATAGTTCTTCTAACAATAATGGACATGATTCAGAGCCGTCAGGCTCCCATGCGTCGCGTTGTCATTTCCCGTCCTCAACCAACGCTGAAGGACGCTTAAGCGAGTCATCTGACTCTAGTTATTCCTCTACGCTCTCAGCTGTGCCTGAGCAGCGCGTAACTGAGCCAGTAGGCTCATCTGAAGATACACAACTTACTGCTCCGCAAGGGAGCACTTCAAAACGAAATCCACCTCGGCGTTCGAAACGGTTGTGTAAAAAATTGGCCGCGTATCTGCGTGCTTCGCTGCAAATGTCGTCTAAAGACGATAGAAGAGGTGCTGCGTGAGATATGGACGCCATCTGGTAATACGTCGGGAAACATGAGTGCTGTGTTGCGGGCTGGTAGTCCCGGCGAAGCGGCAGGCGAAGACCGGCGGTGACCAACGCGACCGGTGGGGACGCCGGCCAGCCCGAACACGCTGTTCGGCGCGATGCGCCGAAGCAGAAGAAACGTCCGCACTCAACGAGTACTCTCCACAAATTCTGACTTACAAATCGACTGGGTAAAACAGGAATGCCAGATCGGCGCCCCCTGTCATTCGTACAATGCAATACTGAACCGAAACCGAAACACAACATGAGCTTGTGCAGAGGGCACGGAGGAAGTCAAGTTTCAGCGCAGTCGCATTTTCAGCGCACCTTAAGAAAGTAGGGTTGTAACATTGTAGGGCGAGTAGGGCCAGAAGGACCGTCACGACGAAAACCTGCCTCCTCAGTCGTATTCGCCTGGAACGTTGGTGTGGCTTCGCGTTCCCTCCTCCGCTCCTGGCCTTTCCACAAAGCTACTGCCTAAGTACGAAGGCCCCTACCGCGTCCTACGTCAAGCATCCCCAGTTAACTATATGATTGAGCCTGTTCAATCATCTACAGACCGCCGTCGTCGCGGCCGCGAGACTGTTCACGTCGATCGACTGAAGCCGCATTATGACCCACCAGTTGTACCTGTTCCTTAGGTCGCCAGGATGGCTCCTTTTACGCCGGGGAGTGATTTGTAACATGGTAGGGCGCAAACAAGAACGCCTGCGAAAGAAGACGACGAAGACGGTTGTTGTTGGCGCTCGCGCTTGCTCGGCTTGGACCGCTGATCGCTTCAGCTGTGGCAATCTTTTAATAAACGCGTTACTGTCTCAACGTTAAACGCATACCATCAAGGTCTTTAAAATTGCGTATCTATGTATTTTCTATTAAAGGAACACACCACCTAATACTTACCTAATGATGTTACGCCCCAGATATGCGTAATATTTACTTTTTTGATCGACAACGTTCACAAGTATGAACAGCCGTACCAGTTCAAGATGGGTGGGCGGTAAGCAAGTGGTTCAACTTTGGCCGGTTGGCTGAATCGGGTGACGTGCCGACAAACAGAAAGACAGAAAGACAGACCAAAATTTCTGCGTTTAAGTTCCCCAAGAAAGACTATCGTCTTTAAAAACCGTCCAGGTTTAAGGACTTTGTGTCCTAAATTATTCTTTTTTCACTCACTTGTTGAAGTCAGTGTGCCATACTTGTGCATTCTTGTGTGTATGCTGTGCATCTATTTATTGTATAATGGTTATAAGTTCTACCGCTTGGTACACTGGTATGCTGTGAATTCTTTGTTGTATTTTATTTGTATCAGTGTCTTCAGCTAGAGTACGCTGTGTACTTTGCTTTTCTTCCCTTCTCGTGCCGGTTCCTTTTCACCAATTGGACGTTACACCAAAAAGAGGGGGGGATGTTAAGGTGTGTACTTTTAAGGTTGTATACGGTATATTTGTCATTAATCACTGTATAAGGATTTAAAGCCCACATGTCCTTTTCATTCTAGGGGGGGATGATGTGGTATGTGAGTTCCAGTTTCGGTTTCATAAAAAGTATTTTTTGCCCTTAGGGGGCGCCACCTTGTACATATATGCGCGGCACTGTATTAAATAAACCAGTTCCTGCTTGGCTACCGCCTGCTGCTGTACTTCCTCCCGGCCGGCGCTTCGGGCGCCGTGCCCTTTGTTCTCCGGGCGTCGCGTTCGACGTCCGATACCACAGCCATGCTTATGAAAAAGTGTAGCTAAAGGCATTTCGACGCGGAACTTTTTCGATTATACGCAGCATTCTTTTTTGCCATCTGTGAATAACAACTTTACTTGTTTCTGTTGTCGAGCCCCAGATTAACAGGCAATAATGTATTCGCGAATAAACTAAAGTGTAGTAAAGCTGCTTTGTCACCCAAAGGGGCAATAAGCACCTGATTTTTGTAATTACGCCAATGGACCGTGATACGTGTGTATGAAGTTTATCTACGTGATTGGACCAATTCAACGTTTCGTGAAAAATTACGCCTAGGAACTACTGAGTCTGAACGCGCTCAATAACAAGTCCTCTAAATATGAGCTGCGTATTACGGAGAATGGAACGATTTCGAGGTCGAAAAATAATGTGCTTTGTTTTCTTAATATTTAATTCTAACTGGTTTGTTTTCAACCATATAGACAAACTGTTAAGCCAAAGGTTTGCTTGTTTTTCTAGACTAGATATATCTTGACCGCAAAAAATACGTTAGTGTCGTCTGCGTATAGTACAATATACGTTAGAGGTACATTACTATATCATTCATGTATAATAGGAACAGAAGCGGCCCAAGTATGGAGCCCTGCGGAACGCCGTATTTTATCTTGCCCAATTGAGAATTTGAGTGCTTCATATCTGTATACTGAAACCGATTATTAAGATAACATCTTATTAAATTAAGGGACAAGCCTCTTATTTCGTATTCATTAAGCTTTTGCAGAAGAATTTCATGCTTAATGGAATCAAAAGCTTTCTTAAAATCAAGAACTCTTCCAATTGTGTGGCGTTCTTGCTCAAAATTAACAATTATTTTATCTTTAATAGATAATAGGCCTTTTTCAGTACACATGTTCTTCTGAAACCCATATTGATGTTCTGTTATAATTTTTTTTGAGCTACAGAAGTTTGCGATTCGTACATATATGACACGTTATATAATTTTCGAAGAAAATGTGCGAAACAGAAATATGGGTCTATCATTACTCGTGTCATTTTCATCACCACCTTTGTGAACAACAGATACTTCACCTATTTTCAGTTTGTCCGGAAATGTTCCAGTGCTCAAAGTAAGGTTGCAAATATGGGCAAATGGTGCGCTAATGTGCTATGAAACTGCTTTGAAAGGTTCAGCCTTTATATCGTCAAAGGCAACAACAGAACTGTTATTTAAGTTCTTTATCAACAAGGCTACTTTCGATTCATCCGTGGAAAATAGATTCTGGGATACGTGCTGTAATATACGATTTGTAGGGCTGGATGGCATAAACTGAAGTATCGAAAGCCCCTGATGTCAAAAAATGATCATTGGACATATTGGCAGGTAGAGTACCGGAGCAAGATGTGCCCTCTATTTGAAGCTCAGAAATGGTCTTCGAATTCTTGCTTTCTAAAAGATCGTTGACAGTGTTCCAAATGGCTTCTTGATCACCGAGTATACTTGCAAACTTATTTTCGCAATAGCTAGTTCGCGCCTTTTATTATCAGATGCTAGCTTATTCCTGACCTGCTCGAACTCCACCAAGAACTGTAAGCGCTTTGTTTTTATGAATTCAGTGAATAACATATCTCTTGCCTTGCCTTCATCCTTTTTAAAAGCGAGGCATCAATCCATGGTTTTCTTGCCTTCTTGTTTTTTGTATACGCCACAGTCGGAAACGCTAGATCGTAAAGTTCTGCAAATTTTGTTATAAATAATGTCGTAGGCATTCAAAGGGTCAGTGTTATTGAAAATACAGTGCCAGTCCGTTTTCGCGGCAACTTTCTTGAAAATGTTAATGTTTTCTTGGTTAATTTTCCGACAGTGCGTAGGATTTACTTGACTTCGTTGTTTTACTGACCACGTAAAAAATGCAAAAATCGGTAGGTGGTCGCTCACCCCAGGTGTCAGAACCCCTGTGCATATCTCACTTTTATAGTTAGTGAAGCATAAATCCAATGCAGTTTCAGTCAATTCTGTTATCCTGGTAGCTACATCAATTGTATTTTCATAATCAAAAGAATGCATTCGGTCTAGAAAGATTTATTTGTTGCTACTTGAACACAGCTTATCTATGTTAAAGGGGTCATGACACCCAATTATTGATCACAATCTCTGTTATGTGGATTAATCCTTGTGCACTCACAAATAAGCTGGCGAAATTTTAGCGCATTCGGTCGAGCACTTCATTTATAATCGAATATTTTTATAAACCCGCGAGCGGCCCGAGAGTCAGGCAACACTGGTGCACTTGCGAGCAGTGAAGTAACAAGCACCTAGCTGTCCAAGCGTCTGCATTGTGGCGAACGATATTGTTCCGTGGTCAGCTGCACGTGATATCGAGATATTTTAGCTTTATTCAGCTTAGCACTGAAATTGAACGATTTGCAGCGGCTGAAACTTTGGTAGAAGACGACGGCTCCGTTCCGTGCTGCGCATGACCTCACACGCGCCATGGCAAAATGGCGGTCGCCGGCGGTGGGTGGGGTTTACCATGGGGTTTACAGCCGGCGACTTCTAGGGCTTGTTTTTCACCGAAATATTCTTTTACAGCCCACGTTTTAAATCTGTATAGGCATAATAGACCATCTACTTCTAGTTTTCGCTGAAAACCACGAATATTCGGGCAACCGTGACATGGCCCCTTTAAAATCTCCTGTAATAATTATGCGTGCGCCATTTCGTTCACAGTATTCGAGTATTTCATCTATGAAATCCAGGAAATTAGACATAGTTCCAGAAGGGGGCCTATATATAGCAGCTACTATAAGGCTTTGACATTTTACCTTGACAGATTCAAAACGAGTTCATATTACAGTGTACTCTTTGACAATATTGTGTTTCACGCTTTCATGAACATAAATCGACACACCACCACCCCGTATATTTTTCCTACAGATTGACGCACAACTGTAGTTCGTAAACTGTGCGGTATTATGGTTATCAGTAGACGACGTTTCGGTAAAAGTTAAAAAGTCAAACGTTCCTCAAAAAGAGGTCAACAGATTCTTTTTTAGCGTGAAGACTGCGCAAAAAGGTGAATCAGTGATAACTGTTTTCTGCATCGTGAGGCAACTTTTTGGAAGGCTTCAGCGTCATGGTATACCTGGGTGTCACGTTCGCGAAGAAAAATCAGTCGCCACTTGTAATTTCATGCCCTTCATACCCTTTTTATACATGCGCGAGAAAACACACCTCGTCTTGCACGTGTTCTAAATGCAAGGAACGTGATTTCCGACAAAGAAATTGATGGCGAGCTCAGACGCAAGTTTCCCGATTCTGCTATAGCTTCGGCTTCTTTTATTTCTGTGTGAACTGATTTCTAGACCGGCCGATAACGATACCGCTATACAGATTAGGGGAGCACCCAGCCTTTGCAGTGTGCCGCCAGGAGCCCTCCCGCTGGAAACTTCTATCTCGCGTTGAGGTGGGAGGGATTGCTGTCCAGCCCTGCCCTCGGGGACCAGCTCAGGCTTGTCCGGAGGGCCGAAAGGATGACGAGGGCCAGCGTTGCCTTGTTTTAGAGGCAACAAAGTCTTACGCAAATAAAGTTTTGTTCTTCTTGTTCGCGTTATAGCTGTGCTCGCGTAGTCTGTCATTCAGACACCGTTTAGTCTGCCCTATAGTGTACTTCCCGCATGATAATGGAAATTTGTAGACTACACAGCACACAATAAACGAATCCAACGTGGTTTTTTTTATCACAAGTTGAGTGAGCGATTGGGCAAGTCAGCTGCTTGCAAGGCTACCCTAGCTTTTTGGGTGCTGAAAAAACAACGCGTACGGTCATTTCTTTTTTTCAAGTTGTGGGAAATAGTGTGCATATGCCACGCGCGCTTCTTTTGCTATTTTTATGTAACTAGCCCGTTGCACGCGTAGCCGCTGCCTTGCGCAAACCGCGCCCTAATATCTGGGAACCTTCCGGATTATATTAGAATCCTCTTAAAGGCTTGAGCGCGAAAACACGAACAGCTGAGATTACTCTGGATCTAACGCGGCCACCAGCGATAAGACTCGAATGTTCGATGCCGCATGTACAAATGCCGACGGGCCTTGCTGCTAGGGTGTCGGAACGAAATGTTTTTCGTCTCGGTTTTAGTTTCGTTCCACCGCAGAAAGTTCCGTTCCGTTTCTGTTCCGGAATAAAAAAAAAATGTTCCGTAACAGTTTGTAACGGTTTTTCTCAATGCAAAAATATGAAATTAAGGTAATCATAAAAAAGAACATTGGATTTGTGATATAGTTACTTGCCCTCCTCCTTAAAAAAGTGGGACAGGTGTAAAACCCGTTACCACGTCCTACTAACTAGCACAAACCAGTATACAATTCAAATTCATAGTATTTATTTTCTCAAAAGTCAATTACGATTTCTTAGCGGGCTCAATGCTTTGTGTCAAGGCAGTGAGCACGATCTCAGAAGCAGCACGTCATTCAGTGCATTCTGATGTGCGAGACCGCTGTCCTGATAAAAAAAAAAATCGCCAGGCCTGCGCGGAACACGCAGCACAGTCACAGCGAGAGCTGGAAAAGCGGTCTTTCTAGAGCCCGTTGTAGACTCTCTTGGGGAAATTAACACAAGTACACATGCAAGGTAGCCGCTACGCCATAAATCATCGTATTTTTTCTGAAGTAGCGAAGCACCAACTATGCCATTTTAACGCGATAGCGTTAGAGAGCTCGTGTCGCAGAAATTCCGGTGTCGGTGTCGGCGTCGGCGACGGTGTCGGCGTCGCTACCGACGCTTGTGAGCGAAAAATCGAGAAAGATGCAAATAAAATAAACAATAAAAATCTTCGGTCCCATTGAGGATCGAACCCGGGCCGTTCGCGTGCCATGCAGATGTCCTACCACAAAGCCACAATGTTACTTGCAGCTGCTTCGAAAAAAAAAAAAACTACATAAATGCCATGTACTGGAAGGAGTCTCCTTAACGCATTTTGTTCAGCAGGTGTCACGACAAAAATGAGCCCATTCGGCGATTTGTAGGCGCATTGGCGAGGCCATCAAACTACATTTTTTGCGCGACGCCATGCTTCGAAAAAGGCCAAGATAGTGCAGCCATCGCCGCTAAAAACACACACGAACTTTCAAACAGCTCTAAAAATGGACAACTATGTCCATCTAGCGGAAAACATATCAAGCCAACGCCTGCTTTCTAGAGGAGGCGTTGATCAAGCAAACAGCAAACGCTAGATAATGTGCTGCCATCTGTGAGGCATTGTGAGAAATATGTCTCGACTCTTGCACAGGGAAGTACTTTAGATCGAAAACCTATACCATTACTATAGATACATCACGCGCGCGCGCGCGTGTCTGTGTGCGTGTGTGTGTAACAATACACATTAATAAGCATGCACTTAGTGGTTGACGTGCGCCACAGGGGCCGGATTTCGCTATCGCGTTCAACTCTTAAAGGCGAAGCTTAAGGGTCCCCCAATTTTTTCGTCATTCTTCGGAGGATCGTGGTACCCGCTACACATCTGTAAGGCATTATGGGCACTTTGTGCTGTGGCTGATGACGATGTCGGGTTTTAGACCGACCCGGCCGGTTTCTTAAATGGCGAGCCGGTTGCCGGACGCCATTTAAGAAACAGTCTCCAATGGCGAGTTTTTTGTTGTGATGGCGCAATGATTTATTTTCTAGGGCGTTTTATAAGCGTCAGTCCAGTAACTAAGTCTACGACGGTAACTATTTATAATCAATTACCAAAACTCTTATGCTATTAGAATTCAGTGCTGGGCAGTATCGAAAATACATGTATCTTAGATACTATCTGAAAGACTCTGGTATCTTGTATCTGTAACGCGATACGCCTCGCACAAATAGTATGTGTATATGTATATCCGATACAGTCGATAACGTATCGTGTACCTTAAGATACAAGATGCTGCTATAGAAACACCACCGTGCGAAACAATAATCATAGGCTGAACTCCACTTCTCAAGCTGATACTGCTGCCAGTAGCCACCTGAATAAAACTAACAACACCGACGTTGTTTTGTAGCGTTAGCTACACTTGCCTAGCCGGAGCCGATTTCGCGTGGATCGTCATGAGCCGTGCTGCGTATGCGCGAGGATCAGTGATGTCACACAGCTGGCTCACCCGAGCCGGCATCTCACGCGCTCTCCGCCACCGCCGCGCGCGGCTCGCCGCTGCTTGTCTGCACGTTCGGGAGGAGTGGCCTCGTAGCCGCGGCAGACAAACTGGCGCTGGCGCGCGCGCAGACTCCGCCACCGCCGCGCGCGATTTGCCGCCGCAGGTATGCGCTTTCCAGAGGAGTGACGTAGTAGCCTTGGCAGAGGGATTGGCGCCAGCGCGCGCGCAGCTATTCGCCTTCGCTGTGCAGTCGCCGTCTGACACTGTGCTGGAGCCGCTTGATAGCTCCTCTGACTGGCGTTTGCAGGTGGGTAACGCCATGGAGAAGGAGAGCGCAAATGCTGCTCAACGGCGCAGAAGAGCCGAGAAGCTTATCTCATCGGATCCCGAAGTAGTTGCCTGGCAATTAGCGGTTCAGCGTACGAAGAATGAACAGAAGAAGGCTAATAATCCTAGACAATCTGGAAAGCTCAGAATAATCAGCTGAACCTTTGCTAACGCTACGTATATCCTGGCATAGCCGAGCTAAGCCACTGCAATTTTTAACACGAAAGTGTTTTGTGCCGGGGTCCACCACGGCTCCACTGACGCATTTCCGTCACGGATATGACGTTGTAAAATATAAAGACTAACATATGGCAAAGAAAAAAACTATAAGAAGAAGTTCCGTCACCGGGAGTCGAACTTACGACCTCTCGAACGCCAGCGCGCAGCGCGAAACGACTCCGCCACAGACGGCATGTTCTCTGCTATGCTAACGGCGAGCTATTTATGTACACCATTTGTCGGTGGCGGTACTCAGAGATCGGCGGTACAGCGTGTTTTCGTCGTCACTAGCGAGATGGCGCGAAGGGCTCGAAGAGCGCGCTTCATAGAGTTAATATACTGACTCTAGAGGAAAAGCTGGGCCGCGAGAACTATAACCACAAGAACGCTGACATCTTGGAACGTTGCCATTCTTGCCATCACATATCAATCCTAAAGAAGCATCTGCCCAATTAAAAACTTGCCGATATTGTATTGTGTTTATTTTGAATACTTTTACGAAAGAATACGACGGCTATTTATGCAATTTACTGCGCGCGGAAGAGAGCGTTTGCAGGCTGGTTAACTAGATGGCACCACCATATCAACACTCGCGAGTACGCGAGTGTGTGCTTGCGGCCGATTGCGCCGGTTTGCGCGTCGTGTTAAAGCCCCTGAAACTTCGTTCGCGTCGTGTATCTCGTAGTTGTCATAGTGTCCCGTTGTGTGCGATTTCTGTCGCCGCATACCACTCGACTTCATGTGACAGCCCTTTTTTCTTTCAAGCTGAAAACTTCAGTGCAAACCAGGACGGACGGCAAAGAAGAGATGAGACAAGCCCTTAAAGTTATGTACGAACTAGTCGCAAGCCAATTTTTTTTAGACTTTTTAACGGCGATAAAGCTTCGTGGGCCGTGTAACTTTAGTTTCGATTGAAGCTTTCGGGAGATGTCTCACTCACATTCGCCGCTGCATGCTGCAATCAACATTTTTCTGCTTTACGGCTCTCTGCGTTGAAGTACGGCAGCAATGAGCTGAAAAAGAACGTGGATAAAGGTGTCTCGCCATTGCAAGTCGAATCAGCGCGCGACCACGGCCTACGGACTTTGCTTCGAGCTGCGAATCTGTCGAGTGACCTTTGTGCCAGCGAACGGAGAAACTTTGGTAGGGAGTGCCTAGTAAAAACCATGCACAAACAGGCGGAAATTTTAACTGTTAGCAACCGGACCAGCTGCACAGACAGCCGTACACTAACACACGGCTTCACGCATCAAAACACAGCTGATGTTCTCTGAACAGCGCGTAGCTGGCTTAGGTTGGTAGATTAAAACTGATTACTACCGTCAAATATAGCGAGCGTCTCAGGGTCTGGCAACGCTGGCAACGATTGTTTTGTTCCATCATGGCGGAACACATGCGGTTATAGGTTTCAATGCATGGGCCCTCTGGGGAGCTTTTCCTCTAGAGTCAGTATATTAACTCTATGGCGCGCTTTAACAGTCGTCCCCCACGCGGATTAGCGCGCGCCTCGACAGGGCGTGGTCGCTCGTGCGGGCGCTTATCTCGTGATCTCGGTGGTTTGTACGTCTTGCGCTCTGCCTGCAAGTTTCCGTTGAGAGCAGGAAGGTCACCTCGCTCACTGCAGCGGCCGCTTTTGTGAAAGGAGCGCGCTGCTCACACAGAAACAAGTTACAACTGTGACAGCTAGTTCGCGCTCATCCTGTGTATGTTCCTTCCGCGCGTCCATTCTGCTTCAGCAGCGCATTGCAAGTTTCGAGCGGCTTGCCGTTCTTCGCCTAACATTACAATTTGATGCTGTAGCATTCATTCCTTCGCGCTTGAAGCGAAAGAATGCACAACAAACGCTCAACTACGTCTGTGAAGGCACGTTTCCACATTCGTGTTATACCGATTCCTATGACAGAGGGATCAGCCATGTTTTTTTTTTTTTATCTTTCCGCCAGAGTGCTATAGCGAGCACGGGCGATTAGGTCTATGCGTCCTTATTGGTCGAGCGGAGTAACTTGATGGCGCTCGAGCCATCTCGACGAAAACAAGCACGCGAACGCCTACGCGCAGTCGGTGGCTTGGCACGTGTTCGGAGTCACTGTACTGTGCTGCGTACTCCAATGCATGCGGCTTCTTTCACTAAAATTTTGGTGTCGCTATAGTGTCGTTATCAAAGTTTGTCTTGCGTAGTGCTTCGTTCCAGTCTGAAGAATGGAAGAATAGGGTTGCTTTGCGCCTCGCGGCTTTGGCATATCAGCGATTTGAAAGACCTCATGGGTGTAAGCTTGACTTACGACAAGATTGCCTTATGCAAGTGAGATCCTAACACCCTCACACTACCAATGTCGATGCTAGATGCGATAGAACAAACTTTCACCTAATAGAATATACTTTGGCATACTATACCTAAATTATTTAAAGGACTTTTAAGGAAAATTTATTGTTACATAAGTGCTCTCTTTGCTGTCCTTCGTTTGACTCCCATATATTGCGTAGGCCTTTGCATATTTTTTGCCCGTCTGTTTACTGTAATGTCTTTTGTAACATGATCCCAAATTCATTTTCTGCTTCATTCTTATTTTTTAACTGTCTGCGTCATTGCTACTTCACATGACTACATTTCATGTGAGTTTACTGTTATGTCAAGGCTATGTTGAGGACGAAGGTAAAGTAATCTGAGCGTGCATAGAGTGTGCAGTAACAATATTCTGCTTACAATCTAGTAAAACAGTGTAATTCAGTTTGCTATATAATAATGGAAATTATAAGACAAAAATTTTAATGATGTTAGAAAGAGGATTTGAGAAACATAATACGAAGTACTCCGTTTTTCTCATTAGCGCCCCACAAGCCATTTCATGCTATTTTCCGTAGGCACTGTGTATTCTATTGTGTGACCGTAACGTCTAAGTTGACGATACATCATGCTCTATCATCACAGCTTCTAGGGGTGCCGCCTGTATCGCGTTTATACAGGGTGGTTCACGTAAATGGAACCAAATATTTACGAAGAAGCCATTAACCTCAACTGAATAAAACCAACGACATGATTTATCATCATGTGGCTCTCGTTAGGGTACTTTTATATTGCGCTTGATTTGTTAATAAGATGAATTATGCAACATTTGTGATATTCATTAGGGCTAAGTGCGCTTTGTTACGTTGTAGAGGAAATTCCAAAACGACCGATACAACACTATAGTCGGGTACAACTTTAGAAAAAAGGAGAGGCCCCGCCCATATGACCGAAGCGCGGCAGCCGATTGCCTCCGCGGCAAAGAAATAGTCCCGCTTCTTCTCCTTGAGCGGAGGCACCGGCCGTCCGGCTCGTGACGTCAGTCTAGAGCGCGCGCCCATTGGTGGAAGCGCGTGTGCATCCGCCTTTGAGGTGCAAATGCCGCTTTTTTCTAAAGTTGTACCCGACTATAGAAGAGAAACTTGGGCTAGTTGGTGATTCATCATTGTGAAGGAAAAAACAGCGCTACAAATGGACGAGGACTAAGGAAGAAAACACGACACAGGCGCTGAACTCGCAACTGAACTTTATTGGAAAACACACGCACACATATATACAGCAGCTGACTCGGTCACATGACCCTCCATATCGTCTGCCCAGCAGAGCAAACCAGATCTACACAACTAACAACTCATGACGAATCTATACATTTGTAAGAACATCCGATAAAAAAAGAGAAGAACAACCCATCTATATAAAAAGCTGCATAGCATTCCACAAAAAATAAACGCTATTAACGCGGCAGCATTTATTTATTTACTTATTTATTCAGTACCTGCATCGCCTTTGCAGGCATTACAGCAGGGGGGGTATATACATCACTACAACTGTCATTCATTTCTACACACAAAGCGTGGTAAAAATCATCATTACATTGAATTTCTGCAATATTTGACGGAAGAGCATTCCACTCACTCGTGGTCCTACAAAATAATGAACAACGTAAAGTGTCACCTTTAAAAGGAAATTCAAGAACTTTCAATGCATGGTCCCTTCTACGCGAAATATATGATGGTACTGCAATATAGTTGTTTCTGTCTATGCCTGTTTTTGAATGATAAATGCTGTGAAAAAATTTGAGTCTCAGTGATTTTCGTCTGTCCTTTAAGTCCTGCCAATGAAGTGCACGCTTGCTCTCAGAAACGCTGAGGTTTTTGTCGCAATTCCCCAAAACAAATTGAACAGCCCTATTCTGAATTTTTTCTAGTAAGTCGACTAACTGACGAGTATGAGGATCCCAGCTGACGCAGGCGTACTCAAGTATCGAACGTACGTGAGTGAAATACAGCTTTTCTTTTAAATTACTAGGTAATTGTCCAAAATTTCGACGTAGGAAGCCTAATTTGCGTGCTGCCTTTCTTCTTATTTCCTGTACATGCCCTTAAATCTGAACTAAGTAAAACTCCTAAGTATTTATATTCCGTAGCCCTGCGTAAAGTTATGTTATTTAATTTGTACTCATATGCCTTATGTGAGCGTTTCCTTGTAAAGGTGATGACTGAACATTTCGAAACGTTTAAAGACATTTCCCATTTCGTACACCACGTTGAAACTTTATCTAAATCACTCTGAAGGTCATAAAAATCTGATTCACTATCAGTAGCTCTATACACCACACAATCGTCTGCAAACATCCTGAAAGATGACGTAATGCCTCTAGTGATATCATTAATGTACAATAAAAATAATACAGGCCCCAAGACAGAGCCTTGGGGTACTCCAGAGGTGACCGCAGCGACTTCAGAGGAGATACCGTTGAGAACTACAGACTGCTGCCTATGTGACAGGTATTCGCATATCCATGAAATTACATTTTTCTTCAGCTTGTAGGCGTGTAGTTTGCTAATAAGTAGGTCATGAGCCACAACGTCAAAAGCTTTGCGAAAATCCAGAAAGATGCAATCAATTGCCTGCCTTTTGTCTATTGTAGGGTATGTGCGCAAAGCTCGGACGAACACAGGAAAAAACGATGTAGACAGAAGGAGCGCAAACTATCAACTGATTTATTCTTTCTTGAAAATTTATTGATTTATTCTTTCTTTGCTTGACATGAGGTGGGCATGATTTGTTTGCTTTCTCTCCTTATCCACTTTTCTTGTGACGTTTGAAGAAGCTTATATAAGCTATTTCAAGAAAGAATAAATCAGTTGATAGTTTGCGCTCCTTCTGTCTACATCGTTTTTTCCTGTGTTCGTCCGAGCTTTGCGCACATACCCTACAATAAGTCATGCACCAACTCGCCCAACAAGAAGTTCTTCTAAGATACTTTTGTCTATTGCTAGGGCCAAATCGTGAGTGAATTCTACAAGAGGAAGAACATGGCTGCCGAAAACGAGCGTTAGCCAATGAGATTCGTCGCCGGCGCTTCAATGGTTGTCGGTACTTAAGAAAGAACAGGGACCAATCTAGGGACTTTATTCCCGTCGTGCCAGCCTCAAGATGCCTCGATCGCAGACATCGTCCGACAGGAAATCCAGCAGTCGCTGGGCGTCCCTGAGTAAGCGCAGCCGCAGCTGCAAGCAATAAGCTATGCTGCTGCAGCCCGACGCAACGACCCCCCTACTCGCCCACGTCAAGACGCCGCGCCGACCCAGCAGTTCTGCCGCGAGGCACCACCGCTGCTACTACCGACGTCATATCGACCGCCGGCCGGCCAGCGATACATGCCGAGGAAGACCGACGTTTAGCGCGCCCCTGACAACCGCCCGCTCTGCTACCACTGCGGGGAGGCCGGCCACACGTACCGCCGCTGCCATTACCGACAGATGGGGCTACGCGGATTCGCCATCAACGCGCCGCGCACGCGGCCAGGCGAACGGCCTCGCGACATCGACGTCTATCTCACCGGAACACAGTGGCAAGAACTACGACCTTCCCGCTCGCCGTCGCCCTGCCGCGACATCTCACCGCATCGCCGGCAGTACACTGGCCCAAACCGGGGCCGGTCGCCTAGCCCGTATCCGGGAAACTAAGGGCAGCAATCGATGGAGGTGCGGTTGCTGTACGACGAAATGCCGAATATCATCCGCGGCCGCTGACGACGACAACGCGACGAGACCTGCAGAACACGACGCGAAGCAGACGAAGCCCTGCCGACGAAACTTCGCGGACCGAAGAAGACCCGACGACGCAACATGGAAGCAGCGGAACAAACCGACGCAGCCGTGACCCGACGTCGCGACCCAACCGCAGCGCAAGACGACTAACTGGCGACCTCGACGTTCTCATCGACGGCCACAACGTCACCGCTCTCGTCGACACTAGGGCCGACTATTCCGTCGTCAGTGGGCCATTCGCCACCAAGCTGAAGAAAGTAAAGACCGCTTCGAGTGGACCCGAAATCCGGACATCTGGAGGCCACATGATAACGCCGATTGGTGTCTGCACGGCGAGAGTCACCATCAATAACCGGACTTATCCTGCGAGCTTTGTAATCCTACAAAGCTGCTCCAAGGATGTGATACTTGGAATGGACTTCCTAAGCGACCACGGCGCCGTCATCGACCCGAGGTCTGAGTCGATAACACTAACCTCAGACAAAGCGCTCACGCCCCTACGCGACGCCAGGGAACGATGCATTGAATGTGATAGAACAGCAGGTGACCATTCCGCCACGTTCCAGCGTAATATTTCCGTCGGCACCGAAAAACCTGCGTACCTTGAAGGCGTCATTGAGGGCGATCAGAACCTACTCCTGATCCGTCAAATTTGTGTCGCAAGATGTATAGCCGAGCTGCGCGACGGTAAAGCAAAGGTAGTGCTGACAAACTTCAGCCACGAATGTAGGTACCTCAACATTGGTACGACGGTCGCCTACATCGACGAATGTGTGGCCGCCAGCAATGCTTTCACCCTCTTCGATGCTGCCGAACCTGCTTCGACGAATCGAGGTCCCGAACGAGATTTCGACCGTCAACCCGAGCCTTCCGAAGATCAAGAAAGACCGGCTCAAAACCCTGCTCCTGCAATACAAGGACTGCTTTTAATCGTCGTCCCGACTTCGGCAGACGCCGGTCGCAAGACATCGCAACATAACAGAAGAAAGTACCAGGCCACTTCGTCAGAGCCCGTACAGAGTTTCGACACGAGAACGTGAGGCCATAAACAAGTCGACGAAATGCTACGCGACGACATCATCCAGCCTTCAAAGAGTCCGTGGGCGTTACCCGTGGTGTTAGTGAAGAAGAAGGATGGGACCCTACGTTTCTGCGTCGATTATCGTCGCCTGAACAAAATCACGAAAAAGGACGTGTACCCTCTCTCACGTATAGACGACGCCCTAGATTGACGCCACAACGCGAAGTACTTTTCTTCGATGGACCTCAAGACCGGCTACTGGCAAATCGAAGTCGACGAGAGAGACCGAGAAAAGACTGACTTCATAACACCGGACGGCCTGTTCGAGTTCAAGGTCATATCCTTCGGTCTTTGCTCGGCACCTGCGACTTTCCAACGAGTCATGGACACTGTATTAGCTGGCTTGAAGTGGCAGACTTGCCTTGTTTACTTGGACGATGTCGTTGTGTTTTCCTCGAACTTCGACGAACACCTCCAGCGACTTCAATCCGTACTTCAAGCAATCAAGAACTCCGGGATCACCCTGAAGCCAGAAAAGTGCCGCTTCGCGTATGAGGAGCTCTTGTTTTTGGGTCACGTGATCAGCAAGACTGGAGTGCTCCCAGACCCGCAGAAAACAGCTGCCATCGCCGCTTTCCCGCCACCCACCGACAAGAAGGCCGTGCGCCGATTTCTCGGCTTGTGCGCCTATTACAGACGCTTTGTCAAAGCCTTTTCACGGATCGCCGAGCCACTAACGCAGCTCACGAAGACCGACGTCGAATTCAGGTGGCAAACAGCGCAAGTCGAAGCATTTCATGAACTGAAACGACGCCTGCAGACGCCTCTGATACTTTCGCATTTCGACGAATACGCCGATACGGAGATTCACACCAATGCAAGCAGCGTAGGACTCGGCGCCGTCCTTGTGCAGCGGACGGACGGGCTGGAAAGGGTTAACAGTTATTCTAGCCGATCGCTGTCTAAGGGAGAGGCCAACTATTCCACAACAGAAAAGGAGTGCCTCGCCATCATCTGGGCTACGTCAAAGTTTTGCCCCTACCTCTACGGCACGTCCTTAAGTTGTGAGCGACCATCTCGCCTTGTGCTGGCTTGCCAACTTGAAGGACCCTTCAGGTCGCCTCGCACGGTGAAGCCTAAGATTTCAAGAATATCACATTAGCGTCGTGTACAAGTGCGGAAGTAAACACTCCGACGCCCACTGCTTGTCTCGTGCCCCCGTCGACCCCCCACTGCCCGACGACCAGGATGATGACAGCTTCTTGGGAGCCATAAGTGCCGACGACTTCGCCGAACGACAGCGAGCCGACCCGGGACTGAAGGGTCTAGTGGAATACCTAGAGGGCAGGACCATCGTTGTCCCAAAAATATTCAGGCGAGGATCGGCATCATATTCCTTGAAAAACAACGTCCTCGTAAAGAACTTCTCTCCGGCCCGAGCTAGCTACCTTGTCGTTGTACCTCCGGGACTGCGACCAGAAATTCTGCATGCCCTGCACGACGAGCCGACGGCTGAACACCTCGAACTTTCCCGCACGCTCGCACGAGTACAAGAAAAGTACTACTGGCCACGCCTTGCCGCCGACGTCACTCGCTACGTAAGGACGTGCCGAGACTGTCAGCGACGGAAGACACCGCCACAAGACCAGCAGGCTTCCTTCAGCCGATCTAGCATCCTCGGCGACCATTCCAGCTGATCGGGATGGACCTCCTGGGGCCGTTCCCAACGTCGACTTGCGGAAATAAATGGATCGTCGTGGCTACCGACTACCTCACCCGCTACGCCGAAACAAAAGCCCTGCCCTAGTGCCGCTGAGGTAGCCAAGTTCTTCGTTGAGAGCATCATCCTTCGACACGGCGCCCCAGAGGTTCTCATCACCGACAGAGCTACGGCGTTTGCGACTGACCTAACTCAGGCGATCTTGGAATACAGCCACACAAGCCACCGCCGGACCACCGCTTACCACCCACAGACCAACGGCCTCACCGAGCGTCTAAATAAGACCATCGCCGACATGCTGGCCATGTACGTCGACGTGGAACACAAGACGTGGGACGCCATCATTCTGTATGTCACCTTCGCGTACAACACGGCCATACAGGAAACGACGCAGATGACGCCAGACAAGTTGGTCTACGGACGGAGCCCGGCCACGACGCTCGACTCCACGTTACCAAACGTGACCGACGACGAAAACATCGACGTGACCAGCTACATACAGCGCGCCGAAGAAGCACGACAGCTCGCCCGCCTGTGGATCAAGAACCAGCATACTAATGACAGCCGCCGCTACAACCTTCGACGACGCCACATGGAATACCAAACCGGTGACCGTGCATGGGTATGGACGCCAATACGCCGACGGGCACTTAGTGAGAATCTTCTTCGACGATATTTCGGACCGTACAGGGTACTTCGACGCCTCTGCGTACTCGACTACGAGGTTGTCCCTGACGGCATTACGAACTCTCAGCGGCGCCGTGCGCGACGTGAAGTCGTCCATGTCGTGCGCCTCAAGCCATATCACGCGCGTCAGTGAATCTCAGGGCTGTACTTTTACTTTATTATTGTACTTTCTTGCTTGTGCTTATTTTTATTGTACTATCTTGCTTGTGCTTGTTTCTTGTACTTTCTTGCTTTATTAAATGCGAAGAATTTCTTAGCAAACCTTTGGCACTTTGGGCGTTTCTATCTACGTATCTATCTATCTATCTATCTATCTATCTATCTAGCCGCCTACGTCTGGGTGCTCTCATGGTCGCCTACTTAGTGTCGACCAAAATTGGCATGGGAGGGTAGGAGGATGTGGCGAATATGACTGTTGGGTCATGATATGAATAACGCGAAAATCCTGTCGCGTACGTCGTCAAACCCGTTCCTCCAGACACGTGTGGCACATACCCGTTTAACCCGTGCCGTGGTGTATGGGTATGCGCCACAGGTGATTGAAAGTTTATATCTACCCAGGAATGGCGAGAACAGACATTAGTAACTTAAATGCGAGAGCGTTAAGAAAAATCGTGATCGGCAGCGGTGACCCGACGAATGGAAAGAATAAAAATTAGTATCCCAGCAGGAATCGAACCCAAGCATTGTGCTTGGCAATCAGGTATTCTACCACAGAGCCACGCCAGGTCTATGAACTGGTTTAGAAAAACAGCCTATATGCAGGTGTAATGTCCGTGCAACGTCAATTGTGGTTATGGTGCTGGCTATCTAACTTTGCAAGAAAGCAATAAACCCTACGTGGTACTCCTACATGATACCCCATGTGTACTCCTACGATAGAGGCGTCATATCAGATTAACGTCTGTGGTTCCGGTGTTGGTTCCGCTTTCATAGCAGTCTAATAAACATTACATTTGTATTCCTATATATATATATATATATATATATATATATATATATATATATATATATATATATATATATATTCCTATATTGACGCATTGCTCGGCATTCACGAAAGTTACGTGTGATATTCACATCATCGCACCGTAAAGTGCACTTAGTCCGCTAGAACGACGTAGTGTCCTCTTCATTTCTTACGAGGCTGGGCGATGGCCTCATGCTGACCTAGAATGATGCCAGATTGAGTGACAGCCGCTTTGTAGACTGGGCTACGTAGGCCACATACGCCCAGGTAGTCTACGAATACGACAAGCGTCATCCACTGATGTTGGTTTACGTAGCACTATCCAGACCTTCCAGCCTCGACGGCCTAAAGCTCACCAACGCGAAGGGTGACTTCAGGTTCCGACATGTCCTCGCCTCTATCGAAAGACAATTTGTCGACGAAATGACCGAGGGATGCACGATTTCCAACAGCTGTACGGCACACTTCGCTACACATTGGCCCCTCGTCACCGCGATCACGACCGGATCCGATAACAAGTCATGACCAGCTGCTGGTACTCACTTACCATGGTGATGATGACCTTCTTCAAGAACTGTCAAGAGCCTCTTCCACACGTGCACACTGGTTCGTGAAACGTGCGTGCGTTCTCCATCATAACGGACAAGTGTAAGCATTACATATCAGCTTACCGCTTCTGGTGTTTGTAATAACCACGTTGCCGTTGGCAGCGTTACCCAACTGTAAGCAACTGGTTATATAACACATATGCGGCTCTTCAACACGTATGTGTGCGTATAAAATTTATACAAATCTTTAGCGTCACATTGTAACGTTTCGCTCAGTAAAAAGATTACGCCACAGTCACCTTCCCGCCGCATGCTTCGCATAACATCGACTCCCGCGGTACGTGGGATCTGCCGAATTTTTTGTTATTTATTGTTGCATGCATTGCCCCCCCCCCCCCCGTGTTCTGTTTTAAGCATCGGGACGATGCTTTTTCAGAGGGGGGCATTGCAACGTGCGTTTCTTATTATCACTTATGCTGTATTCGGTTTTCGCCCACAAAGACTGTCAGCAACGGTCAGCGCAAACCGCGCCTCATTGCTCGAGAAGCTTCGCGATTACTTAGATCATTTTGCTAAGATTGCGCGCAAGACGCGAACACTCGAGCTTATTCTAGAGCTTGCGCGACAACCAGCGATAACGCTGGAATATTCGACGGCACGTGTATAAATGCCGCCGCGCTTCACCGCTGGTCAGTTTTTAGGGGCGAGGCTCCTTAGGGTGTGGGTCGTTCACTCCTCTGTAGTTGTAGTAGTATGTATGTAGCCAGCTCTGGTTTAATGAATTGCTCACTAGATGGCGTTTCATGTATTTCTTAGAGCTCTAGTTTAATGAATTGCTCACTAGATTACGTTTCATGTATTCTGCGAGGGTTCTGCTAGAGGACGGACGTGTTTTTCGTGGGCTCCGGAATGACAGCGTCAGATAAGTTTTTTTTTTTGCATGATTCGAGCTTGTTTTTTTATTTATATGAGTACATAAGCCACTAGGTTGAAGCTTTGAAGCATAATAGGGCTTACAATTTTGTACTGTTTCCTGTGTGACAGTCGCCTGGTTTTTTTTTTTTTTTCGTTCGGTGAACACGTCTCTGAAAGGCACACATGTGCTTTGAAGTATAGCATACTTGCGGAGTTTTGTGATACCATTTGACTTTAAGTGTATCTAATCCGCCGTGTGAACGATCTAGCCACGGTAAAAAAGACCGTAAAGTGTTCAGGGTGCGGAATGGGATGGAAAATAGTCGCACTTTCCAGCACCTATAGGTGGCGCGGAGAACGTTTCAACATGGCGGGACGAGAGGTGATGGAAGCGACACAAAAGCGTGCACGTCTCGAGAACCAGGCGGCTTACGAGCCTCTGGTATCTCTAAGCGCGATCCTTGACCTTGCAAAGGAAACACAGAGATGTGTTGTCGAAGGAGAGGCGGCGTTTAACGCTGACCATATAATATGTTGTGGAGTACGCGAGACGACAAGCGCGGCCGTCCAGGTGGAGTCCCTCTGCCTGCAGACAAGTGCCATAAAAGGCCGTAAATGTCAGTATTTCTTCTTACGTTTTGTAATCTATATATGATGTACGAGAATTGACACCAACCAGCGGTAGCGCTCGTGTGTAAACAAAGCGCCGTCCCCCCCTTCTGCGCTGCCTAAAATGTAGTGTGTGCCTTCACGGCGAGATACATGGTTCCCCGCGCCGGTTTAGCTGTGAAATTATTGTTCAAGAGTGACACGGAAAGAGTTATGTAGTGGCGATTCGGCATATATGAGCGCGATGATGAGGCATGCCAATACCCAGATTCCTGCACGATTGGCGTTTTCGCGTGCCGTGGGGTGGTGGGGAGACACTGTCACTTCTTCATTCTAGTGTTATAAAAGTAGCAATATGTTGCTTAAAGCTTCTCGGATTCACTATGCATGTGGCAGCTGTCTCATTTTACCCCGCGAAAATTACCACAGTTTTAATGTTGTTTGCATGCTTATAATTGATTTGCTTATTTTCAGGGAGAATGCACATGCAAGGCCAGTCTCTCTGCTCAATGCAAACATGTGTTTGCCACACTATATATTTGAACAGGTTTAAAACCTTTTAACAACACGAATTTATTATATATTGTTGGTTGTCTTCTGCAATGTGCACCTAGGCACTAACAGTGAATGTGTGCGATATGCCGTACTAAAAGCTTCAATGTAAAAACAAACGTAGAGTCATCACTGCAATAAAAGGAAATGAAATTGCATCTGGTGTTTGTTGTTGCACTCCCAACCGTGACTTTTAATAACATGCTTCTACTTAGCAGTCACATATTAGTTGTCGTTGTTGAAATACACACGACCATTTGCTAACTTCTTTCCCAATGCGGAGCTTGATTGTCCACAACATCCGTCGTTTTTTTTTCTTTTTTGGAAAGCAGTGTAAGCTGACTTTTCTTAATATTGCACGATTTGTGCATTGTGGCACACTGCACATGCGTTTGCTCATCGCTCTTAGCCCGTTTTTCTCCATGGCGCTCTACTACGACGCTCCGGCAGCCACACAAACATGCACACAAACGTGGCGAGTGGGAAACCCACCACCGCCTCCTGCCTCCCGAAAAAATCCGCGCGGTGGCGCTAGCTCATCTGGAAAGTGCGAAGAGGTTTGTACGGATGAGAAGACAGAGGAAGCTGACGCCAAGTGTAAGCAATGCGAGTTAGAGGCGAAAATGGAAATAATGATGGCTGCCCAGAATAAGCTCATGGTAAGAATCGCCGAGCTGGAGATTGCGTTGGCGACAGAGCGGGAAAAAACGATGGCTATGGGGGAAAGGCTTAAGTCAGCCGAGGAGGGGTTAGCAAAGGTAGTCATGGTGAACAAAGAAGCAAGCGACAACGGGAACAGCGGGGCATCGACCCCCACAGTGGTGGACTCGAAGGGGGAAACAGGTTTGGAAAAGACAGGTGCAAGGGTCACAGGACCCAGCTTCCGCCAAGTAGTTTTGGGAAGGGGAGGGGACAAAGCAGCAGTGGCACGCGCTAGTAACCGAGGCAGTGGTCAGGTGCGGGACGGTCCAGCAGAAGAGTCGGAGCACGTGATAATCGCCGGGGACTCGAATTTAGTTAGATGCGAAGAAGCAGTCAAGGAAAGGGTGAGAGGCGACAAACGAGTTTTAATAGGGAAGTTCCTGGGACATAGGCTGGGATCAGTGATGAGACAAGCTAGCGCAAAACTCGCAACTAAGGCTAATGGACGTAACCTCGTGATAATCGCGGGAGGTCTAAACGACGTCTTGAATGAAGAATCAGCCGAACTAGTGACCACATTGGCGAAAGGGGTCGATGACATGCGCGCCATTTCCCCTCAGGTGCAGATAGTGGTATGCACAATACCGGAAGTACCAGTGAGAAATATCAACTTGCAAAGAGCGGTTGTCGACGCAAACAAAGAGATATGGCGAATTAGTCGAGAGAAGGGCTTCGAGATAGTGGATATAAACAGGGAGGTGCACAGGTGGGGCGGTTTCCAAAGAGACAGAATTCACTTCGATAAGAGGCTTGGTCATGAGGTGGGCTGGCGACTGGCAGGACGCGCAGTAGCTTTTTTGGGGGGCACGCGGGCCCTTCGGTGCCCACGGTAGCTTGTAATGAGAAAAACAACCAGGGGGACCCATTGACAGGCAGTATAGCGAAAAACCAGAGAAAAGGTAAAAGAAGGGAGAAGGCCCGTGTTGGAATTAGTTACATAAACATGCAGGGTGGCAGAAAAAAGGCAAAATGGTTAGAGATTGAGGAGCAGTTAAGCAAGGAACAGATAGGTGTTTATGCGGTTACAGAAACACACCTTAGAGACTTGGAAGAGCCACCACATATTGACAATTATATTTGGGAAGGATGTAACAGGATCACCTCAGAAAGGAGAGGTGGGGGTGTTGGAATGCTAATTCATAGCAGAACGAAATTGGATAGAATGAAACAAACGTGTTCAGAGCACATGTGGGTTTCGGGCACAGTAGGTGGAAAGAAAACGTGGCTAGGTGTAGCTTACTTTTGGACAGGCAATAACTGCAGAGAAAAGAATCTGGAGATAGTGAAATGCATAAGCACCGATATTAAAGAATTTGGTCATGATGCTGAAATAATCCTTCTAGGGGACATGAACGCTCACATTCATGACCTTGACGGATTTTCAGACACCAATGGCAAGTTATTGCTAGATCTCTGCGAGCAACGTAGTCTTGAGATAGTTGACGTGGGGCGTAAGTGTGAGGGGCAGATCACGTGGGAAGTCGGAAACCGGCAATCGAGCATTGATTATTGTCTCATGACAGAAGGAATATATGACAAACTTAGAGAGATGAGAATAGACGAGGAAGGCATTAACAGCTTGGGTAGTGATCATAAACGCATAATATTACAAATGGGATATAAAACTGAAAATAAGAACATAGAATCAAAGTTTGGCAGCTTGTATCTAAATGAGAAACAAATAACAAATATAGCCGCAAGAGTCGAGGAAAAAGTAGACGAACTACCAGGCAAAGACTGGAAGTATAGTGAGCTGCTACATGTAATCACGAAAGAAATGGAAAAAGAGAAGAAAACTATTTGTTGGAAAAGAAAGAGAAAGCCAAAAAGTTGGTGGAACAAAGAAATCCGGGAGGCGATCGAGAAGCGACGTGAGGCATCACGGGAGCACAGACAAGCAAAAAAGGAGAAGCGGCCACAGGACGAAGTCAACCAAATATGGGAAATATATTTAGAGCAAAAATCCACTGTGCAGAAATTAGTCGAGGCAAAAATTAAAAGGTGAAAGTGAACGCTGGATGACAGAGATTCGCGAAAAGAAGAAGGCCGCGCCTAGGATATTTTGGAGCCACCTAAAAGCGCTGGGTAGGAAGTCTGTCACAATGCAACAACATATGGTAGACGAAAGAGGAAATCAATTGGAAGGGTATGAAGCGCTAGGTTACATCCGAAAGATAACAGCTGATTCGTTTAAAAAGGTCGCCCAGGGGATTCCCCCAGTGAGTAAAAGTACGCGAAGGAGTGCAACCGACGAAGATGTAGTACTAGAGAATTTCAATTGGAAGAAGGCCGAAGGAAAAATTCCTAAGCGCACTACTCCGGGCTTAGATGGGGTTCCCGTCAGCCTCATTAACGAACTCGGACATAAAACTAAAGAAGCACTGCTGAAAGCCGTAGAAAAGTGCTTACAGGAGAGGGAAATACCAGACAGTTGGCGAAAAAGTAGAATGAACTTAATCTATAAAGGCAAGGGAGAAAAGGATAACATTCGCTCGTATAGACCGCTAACCATTACATCGGTGCTATACAGGTTGGCGATGCAGGCAGTAAAATTAAAAATAGAAGCGTGGGTAGAACAAAATGATATTTTGGGAGAACTTCAGAATGGATTTCGAATTGACAAGCGGTTAGACGATAATCTGTTTGTTCTTACCCAGTGTATAGAAATATCGAAAAAATAGAAAACAGGCCCTTATACGTAGCTTATCTAGATATTACCGGGGCGTATGACAACGTTAATCAGGAAATTTTGTGGGATATACTGAAAGAAGTGGGCATAGGTGACGACTGTATACAGCTTTTGAGGGAAATATACCGAGAAAATACAGTTTGTATAGAATGGGAAGGAACAAGTAGCAAGGACAGCGTTGAAATTAGCAAGGGGCTGAGACAGGGATGTCCTTTGTCCCCGCTGTTATTCATGCTGTACATGGTGAGGATGGAAAAAGCGCTAGAAGGTAGCAACATTGGATTTAATTTGTCACACAAACAGGTCGGCACGATGGTTGAGCAGAAGCTTCCAGGTCTATTTTATTCTGATGATATTGTCTGATTTGCGGACAGTCAAGATGATATACAGCGACTGGCAGATATATGCGGAAGGGAATGTGAGGCTCTAGGACTAGGATTTAGTGCAACAAAATGTGGATTGATGGTATTCAATGATCACGAAGACCATGTGGTCTTTATACAGGGCCAAAAAATACCGAGGGTAAGCGAGTACAAGTACCTCGGAGTATGGGTAAATGAGGGGGATAGATATATGGAGGTACAAGAGAAAGCATCGGTAGCAAAGGGAAAGAGGAATGCTGCAATTATGAAGCACAGAGCTTTATGGGGATACAATAGGTACGAGGTGCTTCGAGGGCTGTGGAAGGGTGTGATGGTCCCGGGGCTTACATTTGGGAACTCAGTAGTGTGCATGAAGTCAGAGGTACAATCAGGAATGGATGTAAATCAAAGGACGGTGGGCCGCCTCGCGTTGGCGCTCACGGGAAGACGACAAATGAGGCTGTAAAGGGTGATATGGGATGGACAGGCTTTGAAGTGAGGGAAGCTCAGAGCAAATTGAGATTCGAAGAGAGGCTGAGGAAAATGAAGAACAGTAGATGGGCAGAGAGGTTTTTCAGGTATTTGTATAGAAAAAGCGTTGACACGCAGTGGCGAAAAAGAACTAGGAGGCTCACCAGTAAATATAGGGCTAGCAGTGCGGGCGATATGGCAACAAGGAGCATTAAGCGGAAGGTCAGAGAGGCGGAGTGGACTTATTGGATGGCAGCGATGGAAAAGAAGCCGGCTCTGGTACCGAAAAGAAGCCGGCTCTGAGTAACTACCGAAAGGGAAAAAACGAAATAAGGAGGGAAAGGTTTTATGATAATTCAAGGGGAAGCGCTTTACTGTTTGAAGCAAGGTCGGGCTGCCTTAGAACGCGTAGTTATAAAGCGAGATTCAGTAACGAAGAAGAACAATGTACATGCTGCGGGGGAACTAAGGAAACGATGGAACATGTACTGATTGAATGTGGCGATATTCACCCAGGTATACGTGTGGGCACGAGTCTACATGAAGCCTTGGGTTTTAGGGACAACAATGGAAAGCTGCACACGTCCGCGATAGAAATAAGTAAGAGACGGTTAGAGTATTGGTGGCAGAAAAGTAGAGATAAAGAACAAAAATGAATAATGGGGGAAAAATAAGGTCATTCTGCCTTAAGAGGCAGAGAGATGGACCGTGAAGTTATATTTTTTTGGTATAATAACATAGATTTAATCAATGTAGATAAGGTATTAGGCCAAGATGAAACAAGGAAGCTTTTTTTTTTCTTCGAGCCTGGTGGCAGACATGTCACCGCCCCGTTTTAAAGGGGACGCTCATAGCATCCATCCATCCATCCAGAGCTCTAGTTTAATGAATTGCTCACTAGATGGTGTTCATGTATTCCTTAGAGTTGCTGTTTAAAGATGACAGATGGCGCTTGGATAAGGCGAATGGCGCATGTCATAGGATGCTTGCGATCGTAAAAGGCGCTCGCTCTTGGCGCGCTTTCTCTTTCGCTCGGAGTCGCCGGATGGAGGCAGACAAGGCGCTCGCTCTTGGCGCGCTTTCTCTTTCGCTCGGGAGCTGACACTTTCCCTGCATTTCACCGATCACAAAGCGGTGATAATGAAGGGACCACGTAAACCAACAGTACAATAAAAGTTTGATGTTTAATATATACACTGTGTTTCACACTCTTTTTATGATGTACTGGGCGAATTTCGAGTAAGTGTTTCGCGGTTTACCGATGATTCTCTCCGGAGCTTCGCCCCACTCATCATCATTCACCCCATGGATATGCTGTGAGTTTTTCGACGGCCGACGCCCAGTTCGTCGCTATCAGTGTACAGCGTGTATTGCTGTAGTTTGAGTTTTCATTTCCCGGCCACAAGTTCGGCCAAATAAAGAGTTTCATCTTAACCACGCCAGCTGTTGTCTTCGTCGACGTCACGACCCCTGGACAATATCAAGTCAGTAAAATTTATAATATATACTGATGTGCCAAGGTCTTGTTTTCTGGTGCAGATACAGATGCGTTGGTAGAAATTTGTAATCGTTTCTTTTGGAATATTACGTCATGGTCACTGTCAAACAAACTTAAGATTAGCCCTAAGAAAACGAAGGTAATAATATTTAGAGCTAGAAATAAGGTTCTGAACGTTAAACAAGATTTATGTGTGCAGACCAAAAAATAAGCATTGTCGAAGAACATAAGATTCTCGGTGTGACATTTTCATTTAAGTTGGGACTCTCACGTAAGTCATTTATGCAAGAAACTTTCTGTTACTACGGGAGCTCTGTCGCGTTGTCGAGAAATTCTCACTACACAAATAAAAGTCAGAATATATCAAGCACTGTTTCAATCGCACATAATTTACTGCAGTCTGGTTTTACTACAAGTCAACGTGACATCAACAGTATATTGCTTTTGCAGAAGAAAGTTGTCTGTCACATTGCCAACACTGGTTATTTATCGCCGACATCGACATATTTTCGGAAGTACAGTATAATGTTTCGAGCGACACAACCGGCGCACGGACCGTAAGCCTATCGATTCTCAAGGACGATGGAGTTTGCTTGCGGTGTGCGGCAGCCAAAATATGGACGCACTGTGGAGACGAGGCTTATAGCAGCGGCCGCTAATGTCGCCACGGTTTACGCGCCAGTTGTTTTCTCGATGGATGTATGGTAAAAGATTATTCCGTCAGAAAGCAGCTGAGGACGATTCCGTGTTAGATGGTCATCAACCCAAGGTTGACGGCGGTATGTGTGGCCCACTCCCTTGTCTGGACCACTGGGTCTGAGCTTGGTCAACACGGCCTCCCACTGCTCGAGATAGGGATCACGCATAATATCCGCCGGTGGCGGCGCCATGCTACGTTCCGACAGTATATGGTACCTGCCTGGCAACATTTGCATTGTGGCTTAATCTCCTCCGGGTATATTTTGCTCAACACGTATGGGTTGGGAAAAGATCGCGTCTGCAGTTTTCTCCAGACACATTCCTGTGCCTTGGTCAACCGCTTGTGCGGGGGCGGATAAAGCCTCCGCTCTAGTTTATAATGGTTGGTGATGTCGTGAAAGTCGAAGCACGTTTGAGAGCGCTGCAGTACGGTAGCGCGCGGGGGAAGTAACGTGGTCATATTTCTCCGGCTTTCTTTAAACGCCGAAAAAAACACACACATAATGCCGCATGTACGTTTCCACAAAATGTTGTATCGGTCTTTGTGAAGGAAAAAACAGCGCTACAAAGAGACGAGGACTAAGGAAGAAAACACGACACAGGCGCTGAACTCGCAACTGAACTTTATTGGAAAACACACGCACACATATTGTAAGGAGTCGGGTTCGGCGGGTCTCGTTACGGTAGCTGGCTCCTGCCGTCCGTCCCCATAGTCGATGTTTCCCAGTGAGGAGGCGCGTTCTTTCAAGAACGAACGTAGATTTATTTACATGATTAGGGGATTGGAGTGAAAAGAGAGAGAGCAATAACGTCAAAAGTCTTCGGCTTTTATAGCCCCGAGACCGTCACTGTAGAAGCACAGGCAAACCGGTGTCAGCGTCTCCCGCCAATTCCGGTGACCTGTCGTCCTGGCGTCCGGCCTCCCGAAAGGAGGCAAAGAGTCACACAATACACTCGCCACGCCCCGAAGACTCGTAGGTGAGAAGGTCGGCTGAGGAGTTCCAGTCCAAAGGGGAGTTGGGGATGGAGGGTCGATGACCTCCGCTTCCACTGCCGGTAATACTCGGAAGAAGCGTTGAATGATGGCTGCCTCGGGTGAAGGCCCCACCTGGGTTGATGGGAGCGTCTTCAACGGTGGAGTCCCACGCTGGCCAAAACGCACGATAAAGCGTGTGTGTCGAATTTCGGAAGACACGCAGACCGCTCCCTCTGGCACAGGTTAATTTTCCCTGCTGCGGTAGGGTAGAAGGCAGAAGTGGCTGGCTGAGAATCCCTTCCGCGGTGCTATCTCACGCAGAGAACAACGAGCCAAAAAGGGGTCTCCGAATTCCGACGTCCCTTTTCTGGGAAATCCAACCACGGCGACATGTCCGCTCGCTCGGCAAAAGCTCCTCCAGGAAGAATCGGCGTTCCTGCCTTCGTCTAAGCGCCGATACGTGGGGGAGACAGCATTCTGGCAGACCGCTGTACGCTCAATGGCGTCTGCCTCGATGAATTTTAAGGCCAAACGTAACAGCTCCTTCGCCGCCCGGAAAATCTCGGCTGGCCAGCGCTCACAACCGCTGGGCACGAAGAGAAAGGCTGGTGACGAGGACGACGTCCTGTCTTGGAACCGCAACTGCGAACTCGCAACAAACTCCCAAACCACCTCACAATGATCGACAGCAGCAAAACGAACCACACAACACAATGCCATGCCGCGATCAAGCGCCTTGGACTCGCTTAAAACTCTCCAGGCTTCTCAAGGCACACAAACAAATGAAAAACCCGCTACTCTAAAATTTTGATAGAATTTCGTGCCGCCAAAGCTACAACATTCATGGATGAGGAGATGCCTACAAGATAGATCATTTTGGCCGTCAAAGCAAAACAACACCACAAGCAGATATAATCTGGCTCTAGATCCCTAAAACAACCAATTTAAAACACTAGCGGCCGCGCCGCGAACTAGAGAGGAAGTGACGCGAAACTCCGCGGATAGTGACTCGCCAACCGTGCTCGCAGCAAAATCGCTTACCAATCGACATCGCAAGCCGCCACCCGCTGCCGCGCGTGTCTCTCAAACGTGTTTTCACGGTCGGGAAGGTGTTCTCCGTGCGTGTTCTCAACCGGCAGCCAACGACGCCATTGCGGCGCTCTCGGCCGTATATTTGTTTTCTCAAGCGGAGCTTGCGCCCACGTCTACGAATTTGCCGTCTGTGTTGTGTGCTGCTACGTAATGTGAACGGTGAAGCACCTAACAACGCAGAATGCCTCAACGCTGTTCTGCGCTAGGTGTGCCCTGTCAAACCTTTCCAACAGAGCCGAAGCTTCGAAGGATATGGATTCGCGCTGCGTGCCCATCGCAGCCAACGTGGGTGCCTTCAAAGCGTGACTTTTTGTGCTCCGAACACTTCGAGGATAGTGACTATGAGTTACTGTGTAAATTGCTGGTCCCGGCTGCCGAACCACGTTGGGCTACGGCGGCTCGTCTGGCTCGTCGTCCTTGCTGTCGCTTGACACAGCAGAACGGTCACACGCATATGGTTGTATTTGGCGCATCCGTTTTGGAGGCCTGTCGAACTCGGAGTCGCGATGACCGCTCGTGGAACCACTGTCACTCGCACCTTGCATCTTTGCGCTCTCGCGACACGCTCGGTAGTTGTAGCGGTTTTTGAGGAATAAGCGCTATTTTGTTTCCTATGTGGGGAAAAGAGGACAAGGCTCAGCGCCACACCAGCCACCCTCAGTTCTTGAGAGGAGAGGTGGAGAAAGGGAAGTGGCAGGGCAGGAGAGAGCGTGCCGGTTGCCCCCCTCTTGCTGGAGCACTCGACGTCACGTCCGCCGACAAGCGCAGTGGCATGCAGCCGCCGCGCTCTCACAATCCACTAAAAATACGGCCAACTGCTCGAAATTACGTGAAATAACGCTGCGTACAGGAACAGTCGTGTCGTCCGAGTCGAATGTAAGTGTTTTCGTAGCTTTTTCAAATTTTTGTTCAGTATCCCTTTAAAACAAACATGCTCCTACCATCCGCACTGCCATGTAGCGTTACCTTCTCATATCTAACTACACGAAAAACAACCAACAACACAGCTTTCACATGAAGGCTGCCTAAAACCTACAGAAGATATCTGTGCGTATTCTCTACGCTCACTCAAAACAAACTCAAAACGTAGCCGCTATTACCGACTTGAGACACAACCTTACGTACTCGCAAACTATTTCACAACAGATTCAGCTGCGTCATACAACTGTCTGAAACGTGTCCGTAACCTTAATGTTCGGTAAAGCGTAACGCTCGGCTTACGTGATCACACGACGTGTAAGCCATCAGTGAAAGTAAACAAAACAGAGGGAATAAATATCGCGTACTAACAGGCTCGTGTGGTCAATGCTACTCGTCCCTGAGAGCCGCTCTGATAAAGAACGCACTGCGCTCTGCTGTGCTCTTTAGCTCTACACTGCTCGCATTCATAGAGCGCTGAAAAATTAACACGCATCATTAACCGTACGCCACATCCCTAGAAACTGACTTCTCTGAACACGCGACTGAAACTAAATGTTAACGAAAAACAACACGCAAAGAAAATAACTCTTGACGCCGTACACCTCGGGAGCCCCTGACGTAACCTGCGTTGGATTCGTGCTGAATATCCGGCCCAACATGCTTGTCAATCCTGACAGTGGTCCACTAAAATAGCCGCATTCAGCGCCAAACCTGAGCATTTCAAAAACCGCTTTGGTTTTACTCTAAAACCTTCCTCAAAATTGCTCATTTGCTCCCTTAAAATGGGTGACAGTATACTACTTCGCGCTATACATAAAAACATAAACAAGTGAAATTCGCTTCCGATCGACAAACGCTATACCAGTGCTTCACAATTAGCGGTCGTACCAATATTCACTCATGACTACCGTGACTCATCTTACGCGTTCAGCTCACTTCCGTGCGGGTCACAGCTTCCGCACAAGTTACTATAATATTGCGCCCAAACTATTTCGCACAATGCTTATCGGCTCAATAAAAGAAACACATACATCGCTTAGAAATACCAAAATTAAGAAACTGCTTAGCTAAACAAACTAGTTCCGGAGATAACAAAAGAACACTACATCAAACTAGAATAACCTTACAAAAAAGAAAACGTTCTTTTGACGAACACATTCTCCGACAAGCTTACAGGTTTCTTCCCCTTTTTAGTCGTACTCGTGGCGGTCGCGGTCTTGGCGGCATTTCAGATCGCCAGAGACTACAATGAGCGCACGCCATTAGCTGTACTTCTCCGTCACACCTCATTCGGGAATTCCGACGGTTTCCTTCACAAAGGCGAAGGGGACACGAGAAACGCGGGAGAAAGAGTGGCAATCCTCTCTTTTTGTTTGCTCTCGCTCGGCGCTCTGCTCCTCCTGCCTTGCGTCTAGGAACACCTTGACATGGTTGTCCCCGCAAACTTGTACCTGTCGAAGGCAACCTCCGTCGTGGAGATGCGCATTGCTCTCCCCCGCTTCCGCCTTTTCGCCGCTTGCACCTTACTGCGCGCCCCGAACGACGTTTCCCTGAACTGCCCGATGACCTGTCCTCTTCCTTTCTGCGCTGCGGCGATCGCTTGCATCCGACTGTACGCCTCAAAGGGCGTTTTCTCAAACTGCCCGCTCGCCTGTCCTGTGTTTCGCTCTTACGTATGCCACCTGTCTCAACACTTCGCGGCGCCGCACGAGTCCGCTTTTTCTTTTGCGGCGACGTTTGCGAACATTTCCCCGATTACGGTGGACTTCACTCTGGATTGCGACATCGGCATCTTCACAACTCATGGATGCTTGTGCGCCACTTTCTCTCTTGCTTAAATCAATCGACTTCTCCGCTCCGTTGCACTGTCGGGCCAACTGATCTGCGCTCTCATTTGCAAAAGCAACAGCTGGGCCATTCTCGACAATATGGCTCTCTACCCTCTCACACTCTGGGGTATTTCCTCCACTATCAAAAGGCACTTTTTTTGAGAGGCTCTCTCCGATAGTGCTGTCTTTCTGGAGCGTTGCGTCACCGCTACGTTTAGGACTAGCGTTGTCCTCTTCTCCTTCAACTTCCGGAAGGCCATTCACGTGTTGGGGTGCGAGGGAAGTCTCCAACTCCTCAATGACCCTATTAGGGCGGCTGGAACCAGCCTCGGTCCCACACGGAGTGCCTTTCGGAATCCTTTGAGACTCGATACCAGCCGCGGTCTCGTCTTCTGTTTGCTCGGCCTTCGCACAATCAGAGAAACGCGTACATTTATCAGGCGCGATTTCACTATCCGCGACCTGTTTCTCGGTTTTCTCCGCAGAAGGCTCCGTGCGCATGTCGCACTCGTAGAGACTAAAGTCCCTAGATTTTTCCCTGTTCTTTAAAAGGAAAAATCTAGGGACTTTAGTAGAGACGCGTACCTTTCCCTGGTGGTACCTCACAAGGAGCGGCTTTCTCTGTGGCTTTAAAGTGCACCGCACTCGCCATTTCTTCGCACCTTTCGTGCGCAACCTCTGCGGATGTCTGACTTCTCCGCCGCATTGCCTCAACTTTACGCTCCAACCGTTCAATCTCTTCGTCTCGCTCGCGTTCTTCTCTTTCTTTCTCTTGTTTTTCTCTCTCCTCTCTTCTCTTTTCTCGCTCTTCAAACCTTTTTGAAAGCTATTAACGCGCAGTTAATGTCCTCTTCACTGGATTCCCTAATAATCAGCTTCCACATATTCGTCCTTGACATTTTTTTCTCTACTTTGATGCCGAGATGTTCGCACACAAACAAAAGTTCATCTTTCAGCATCGTCCTCAAATCCATGACTGCCGCTTTGCTTTCGTCCTGCTCACACATAATTAGGTGATCCCTCAAACTCACTCGTTACGCATAACTAGGTGATCTACCTAACCCACAAAAACACAATCCAGCTTCTACACTACTCAAGTGTAAACGCAAAATGAAGCCTGGAAAGTCATAGCAAAGACCAAGCACTCACCACAAACGCAGCACCATGTCGCAAGGTCCATCTCACCGCTGCCAACCAGTTGTCAGGAGTCGGGTTCGGCGGGTCTCGTTACGGTAGCTGGCTCCCGCCGTCCGTCCCCAGTAGCCGATGATTCCCAGTGAGGAGGCGCGTTCTTTCAAGAAGGAACGTAGATTTATTTACATGATTAGGGGATTGGAGTGAAAAGAGAGAGAGCAATAACGTCGGGACATAGTCAATGTTGATCCATCTGCTAAGTGCGTAATTTACGCAGACGATACAAGTCTGTTTTTTGATGGTGACTTAGGTTCTGAAATGTCAAATCGAGCCAATAGGACGCTTGCAAGTATACAAAAGTGGGCGACAAGTAATTGTCTTAAGATTAATGTAGAAAAAACAAAGGCGGTGATGTTTCATCCACGTAACAAACAATTTCAACTAACCCCCAATAAATTAAATAGTACTGAAATAGAAATACTATCGTCTTTCAAATCGCTTGGCGTATATTTCTCTGAAACTATGTCGTGGGATTGCCAAGTGAATCACTTAGTAAATTATCTAAAGCAATAGGTACTATGCGTCGCCATTGTAACTATCTTCCTACATCCATTAATATGATGTTATATAATTCAATGTTTCTTTCCCTAATTCAATACGGAATTCTAGTCTGGGGGACGACTTCAGCTGAGAACATTCACAAGCTGACGGCATTACAAAAAAGAGCAATACGCCTTGTCTCCAGGGTGCCATATCTTTGGCATACTGCTCCTTTGTTTACAAAGCTTAGAACTATAAAAATTGAATCTTTGTACACATATAGGCTTTGCCGCATGTATAGAATGGAAAAAAAAGTAAGAATGATAAAGCTTTAACAAAATTGGCATCCTTACAGCAACATAATTCTTTTTATAAATTTCGTTATTTAGAACCTTGGATCCTTAAGAAAAACAGAACTAAATACGGTGACCAAATGCTACAGTTTTGTTTACCTACTGCTCTAAATCAATTATACAAAGAGAATGGTCTCAGTGTATCAACTCTGTCGTTAAAAAGGCTACGCGATGTATTTATGTGATTGCTTGTGCTCCCGTGGGTCCATTTGTTTGTCTTTTTATATGCCTTTAACACTTCGCCTAATTTCTTTCCCTTGTTTTCAAATGTTTCCACAATAACCTTGTTTATTTATTTCCGACCGTGGATGTTTATTGTTTTTCTGTTTTAGTTAGTCCATTGATTATGTATATCGTGTGTTTGACCGCTGTGAAGCCGTCCCAGTGTATGAGGTGGCCAGGTCCCCCTCAAGCTGCGCAATGCAGCTTTTTTGCCTGGTCATCCTCGCAACCTTGTTGTGAATGAAAAATTAAAAAAAAAGTCTTCGGCTTTTATAGCCCCGAGACCGTCACTGTAGAAGCACAGGCAAACCGGTGTCAGCGTCTCCCGCCAATCTGGTGACCTGTCGTCCTGGCGTCCGGCCTCCCGAAAGGAGGCAAAGAGTCACACAATACACTCGCCACGCCCCGAAGACTCGTAGGTGAGAAGGTCGGCGAGGAGTTCCAGTCCAAAGGGGAGTTGGGGATGGAGGGTCGATGACCTCCGCTTCCACTGCCTGTATTACTCAGAAGCGTTGAATGATGGCTGCCTCGGGTGAAGACCCCACCTGGGTTGATGGGAGCGTCTTCAACGGTGGAGTCCCACGCTGGCCAAAATGCACGATAAAGCGGGTGTGTCGAATTTCGGAAGACACGCAGACCGCTCCCTCCGGCACAGGTTAATTTTCCCTGCTGCGGTAGGGTAGAAGGCTGAAGTGGCTGGCTGAGAATCCCTTCCGCGGTGCTATCTCACGCAGAGAACAACGAGCCAAAAAGGGGTCTCCGAATTCCGACGTCCCTTTTCTGGGAAATCCAACCACGGCGACATGTCCGCTCGCTCGGCAAAAGCTCCTCCAGGAAGAATCGGCGTTCCTGCCTCCGTCTAAGCGCCGATACGTGGGGGAGACAGCATTCTGGCAGACCGCTGTACGCTCAATGGCGTCTGCCTCGATGAATTTTAAGGCCAAACGTAACAATATATACAGCAGCTGACTCGGTCACATGACCCTCCATATCGTCTGCCCAGCAGAGAAAACCAGAATCTACGCACTAAACCATACTCAT